>NW_027223082.1:7500-17500 GCF_043380555.1 Nothobranchius furzeri
CAGCCTCCAGCTGGTGATGGCGGGGTGCAGGAGCTGCAGGCAGCCTCCAGCAGCTGATGGCGGGGTGCAGGAGCTGCAGGCAGCCTCCAGCAGCTGATGGCGGGGTGGAGGAGCTGCAGCCAGCGTCCAGCAGCTGATGGTGGGGTGGAGGAGCTGCAGCCAGCGTCCAGCAGCTGATGGTTGGGTGGAGGAGCAGCAGCCAGCCTCCAGCAGCTGATGGCGGGGTGCAGGAGCAGCAGCCAGCCTCCAGCAGCTGATGGCGGGGTGGAGGAGCTGCAGCCAGCCTCCAGCAGCCAGCCTCCAGCTAGTGATGGCGGGGTGGAGAAGCAGGCAGCCTCCATCAGCTGATGGCGGGGTGGAGGAGCAGAAGCCAGCCTCCAGCTGGTGATGGCGGGGTGCAGGAGCTGCAGGCAGCCTCCAGCAGCTGATGGCGGGGTGGAGGAGCTGCAGCCAGCCTCCAGCAGCCAGCCTCCAGCTAGTGATGGCGGGGTGGAGAAGCAGGCAGCCTCCATCAGCTGATGGCGGGGTGGAGGAGCAGAAGCCAGCCTCCAGCAGCTGATGGCGGGGTGCAGGAGGTGCAGGCAGCCTCCAGCAGCTGATGGCGGGGTGCAGGAGCAGCAGGCAGCCTCCAGCAGCTGATGGCGGGGTGCAGGAGCTGCAACCAGCCTCCAGCTGGTGATGGCGGGGTGGAGGAGCTGCAGCCAGCCTCCAGCAGCCAGCCCCCAGCAGCTGATGGCGGGGTGGAGGAGCAGAAGCCAGCCTCCAGCAGCTGATGGTGGGGTGCAGGAGCTGCAGCCAGCCTCCAGCAGCCAGCCTCCAGCTGGTGATGGCGGGGTGGAGGAGCAGCAGCAGACAGCCTCCAGCAGCCAGCCAGCCTCCAGGAGCTGATGGCGGTGTGTGGGAGCAGCAGCCAGCCTCCAGCGTTCAGCCAGCATCCATCAGCTGATGGCGGTGTGAAGGAGCTGCAGCCAGCCTCCAGCAGGTCATGGTGGGGTGGAGGAGCAGCAGCCAGCCTCCAGCAGCTGATGGCGGGTTGCAGGAGCTGCAGCCAGCCTCCAGCAAATGATGGCGGGGTGCAGGAGCTGCAGGCAGCCTCCAGCAGCTGATGGCGGGGTGCAGGAGCAGCAGGCAGCCTCCAGCTGCTGATGACGGGGTGCAGGAGCTGCAACCAGCCTCCAGCTGGTGATGGTGGGGTGGAGGAGCTGCAGCCAGCCTCGAACAGCTGATGGCAGGGTGCAGGAGCAGCAGCCAGCCTCCAGCAGCTGATGGCGGGGCGCAGGAGCTGCAGGCAGCCTCCAGCAGCTGATGGCGGGGTGCAGGAGCAGCAGCCAGCCTCCAGCTGGTGATGGCGGGGTGAAGGAGCTGCAGCCAGCCACCAGCAGCTGATGGCGGGGTGAAGGAGCTGCAGCCAGCCACCAGCAGCTGATGGCGGGGTGGAGGAGCTGCAGCCAGCGTCCAGCAGCTGATGGTTGGGTGGTGGAGGAGCAGCAGCCAGCCTCCAGCAGCTGATGGCGGGGTGCAGGAGCAGCAGCCAGCGTCCAGCAGCTGATGGTTGGGTGGAGGAGCAGCAGCCAGCCTCCAGCAGCTGCTGGCGGGGTGCAGGAGCAGCAGCCAGCCTCCAGCAGCTGATGGCGGGGTGCAGGAGCTGCAGGCAGCCTCCAGCAGCTGATGGCGGTGTGCAGGAGCTGCAGCCAGCCTCCAGCAGCTGATGGCGGGGTGCAGGGGCTGCAGGCAGCCTCCAGCAGCTGATGGCGGGGTGCAGGAGCTGCAACCAGCCTCCAGCTGGTGATGGCGGGGTGGAGGAGCAGCAGCCAGCCTCCAGCAGCCAGCCTCCAGCTGCTGATGGCGGGGTGGAGGAACAGAAGCCTCCAGCAGCTGATGGCAGGGTGCAGGAGCAGCAGCCAGCCTCCAGCTGGTGATGGCGGGGTGGAGGAGCTGAAACCTGGGTCGGACCTGGTCTGCAGCAGGGCCCATTACCACTCAGAAGCTGATGGCAGTGTGTGTTTAGGTCCCTGCGGGGTGGATGAGCTGAAACCTGGGTCAGACTTGGTGTGCAGCAGGGCTCAGCACCCTCCAGAAGCCGATGACAGTGTGTCTTTAACTCCCTGCCTGGTGGGAGAGCTGAAAGCTGGGTCGGACCTGGTCTTTAGCAGAGCTCAGCAGCCTCCAGAAGCTGATGGCAGTGTGTGTTTCATCCCCTGCGGGGTGGGAGAGCTGAAACGTGGGTCGGACCTGGTCTGCAGCAGGGCCCATCACCATCCAGAAGCTGACGGCGGTGTGTGTTTAAGTCCCTGCGGGGTGGGAGAGCCATAACCTGGGTCGGACCTGGTCTGCAGCAGAGCTCAGCAGCCTCCAGAACCTGATGGCAGTGTGTCTTTAATCCACTGCGGGGTGCAGGAGCTGAAACCTGGGTCGGACCTGGTCTGCAGCAGGGCTCAGCAGCCAG
This sequence comes from Nothobranchius furzeri, assembly GCF_043380555.1. NCBI lineage: Eukaryota > Metazoa > Chordata > Actinopteri > Cyprinodontiformes > Nothobranchiidae > Nothobranchius > Nothobranchius furzeri. The sequence goes on from NW_027223082.1 coordinate 9,947, forward strand.
CAGAAGGTGACGGCAGTGTGTGTTTAGTTCCCTGCGGGGTGCAGGAGCTGAAACCTGGGTCGGACCTGGTCTGCAGCAGAGCTCAGCAGCCAGCAGAAGGTGATGGCAGTGTGTGTTTAAGTCCCTGCCTGGTGGGAGAGCTGAAACCTGGGTCGGACCTGGTCTATAGAAGAGCTCAGCAGCCTCCAGAAGCTGATGGCAGTGTGTGTGTTTTGGTCCCTGCGGGGTGCAGGAGCAGGAACCCGGGTCGGACCTGGTCTATAGCGGAGCTCAGCAGCCTCCAGCAGCTGATGGCAGTGTGTGTTTAATTCCCTGCCTGGTGGGAGAGCTGTAACCCGGGTCGGACTTGGTCTGCAGCAGGGCCCATCACCATCCAGAAGCTGATGGCAGTGTGTCTTTAATTCCCTGCGGGGTGGAGGAGCAGAAACCTGGGTCGGACCTGGTCTATAGCAGAGCTCAGCAGCCTCCAGAAGCTGATGGCAGTGTGTGTTCAAGTCCCTGCGGGGTGGGAGAGCTGAAACCTGGGTCGGACCTGGTCTATAGAAGAGCTCAGCAGCCTCCAGCAGCTGATGGCAGTGTGTGTTTAAGTCCCTGCGGGGTGGGAGAGCTATATCCCGGGTCGGACCTGGTCTATAGCAGAGCTCAGCAGCCTCCAGCAGCTGATGGCAGTGTGTGTTTAAGTCCCTGCGGGGTGGGAGAGCTGAAACCTCGGTCGGACCTGGTCTATGGCAGAGCTCAGCAGCCTCCAGAAGCTGATGGCAGCGTGCCTCTAAGTCCCTGCCTGGTGGGAGAGCTGAAACCTGGGTCGGACATGGTCTGCAGCAGGGCTCGGCAGCCTCCAGCAGCTGATGGCAGTGTGTCTTTAAGTCCCTGCCTGGTGGGAGAGCTGAAACCTGGGTCGGACCTGGTCTATAGCAGAGCTCAGCAGCCTCCAGCAGCTGATGGCAGTGTGTGTTTAAGTCCCTGCCTGGTGTGAGAGCTGAAACCTGGGTCGGACCTGGTCTATAGAAGAGCTCAGCAGCCTCCAGCAGCTGATGGCAGTGTGTCTTTAAGTCACTGCCTGGTGGGAGAGCTGAAACCTGGGTCGGACCTGGTCTATAGTAGAGCTCAGCAGCCTCCAGCAGCTGATTGCAGTGTGTGTTTAAGTCCCTGCCTGGTGGGAGAGCTGATATCCGGGTCGGACCTGGTCCACAGCAGGGCCCATCACCCTCCAGAAGCTGGTGGCAGTGTGTGTTTAAGTCCCTGCGGGGTGCAGGAGCAGAAACCTGGGTGGGACCTGGTCTGCAGCAGAGCTCGGCAGCCTCCAGCAGCTGATGGCAGTGAGTGTTTAAGTCCCTGCGGGGTGGGAGAGCTATATCCCGGGTCAGACCTGGTCTAAAGCAGGGCCCATCACCCTCCAGAAGCTGGTGGCAGTGTGTGTTTAAGTCCCTGCGGGGTGGAGGAGCAGAAACCTGGGTCGGACCCGGTCTACAGCAGAGCTCAGCAGCCCCCAGAAGCTGATGGCAGTGTGTGTGTGTGTGTGTGTGTTTAAGTCTCTGCCTGGTTGGAGAGCCGATACCTGGGTCGGACCTGGTCTGCAGCAGGGCTCAGCAGCCTCCAGAAGCTGATGGCAGTGTGTCTTTCATTCCCTGCGGGGTGCAGGAGCAGAAACCTGGGTCGGACCTGGTCTATAGCGGAGCTCAGCAGCCTCCAGCAGCTGATGGCAGTGTGTGTGTTAAAGACCCTGCGGGGTGGGAGAGCTGAAACCTGGGTCGGACCTGGTCTGCAGCAGGGCTCAGCAGCCCCCAGAAGCTGATGGCTGTGTGTGTTTAAGTCCCTGCGGGGTGGGAGAGCTGAAACCTGGGTCGGACCTGGCCCGCAGCAGGGCCCATCACCCTCCAGAAGCTGATGGCGGTGTGGGTTTAAGTCCCTGCGGGGTTGAGGAGCTGAAACCTGGGTCGGACCTGGTCTGCAGCAGGGCCCATCACCATCCAGAAGCTGATGGCTGTGTGTGTTTAAGTCCCAGGGGGGTGGGAGAGCCATAACCTGGGTCGGACCTGGTCTGCAGCAGGGCTCAGCAGCCTCCAGTTGCAGATGGCAGTGTGTGTTTAGTTCCCTGCGGGGTGCAGGAGCTGAAACCTGGGTCGGACCTGGTCTATAGCAGAGCTCAGCAGCCTCCAGAAGCTGATGGCAGTGTGTCTTCAATTCCCTGCGGGGTGCAGGAGCTGATACCTGGGTCGGACCTGGTCTGCAGCAGGGCCCATCACCATCCAGACGCTGATGGCAGTGTGTGTTTAAGTCCTAGTGGGCTGCAGGAGCTGAAACCTGGGTCGGACCTGCTCTATAGTAGAGCTCAGCAGCCTCCAGAAGCTGATGGCAGTGTGTCTTTAAGTCCCTGCGGGGTGGGATAGCTGAAACCTGGGTCGGACCTGGTCTGCAGCAGGGCCCATCACCATCCAGACGCTGATGGCAGTGTGTGTTTAAGTCCTAGTGGGCTGCAGGAGCTGAAACCTGGGTCGGACCTGCTCTATAGTAGAGCTCAGCAGCCTCCAGAAGCTGATGGCAGTGTGTCTTTAAGTCCCTGCGGGGTGGGATAGCTGAAACCTGGGTCGGACCTGGTCTGCAGCAGGGCCCATCACCCTCCAGAAGCTGTTGGCAGTGTGTCTTCCATTCCTAGTGGGGCAGGGGAGCAAAGACCTGGGCAGAGGAGCGCCTGTCTGCATCCGATCCGGCCCCTCAGCAGCCCGCCGTGAGCCTTAGAGAACCCCCCCCCCCCCCCAGCGGGCTCCAGGAACCGGGCCCTGCGTCGGACCCAGCTCAGTAAGGCCCTCCCTCGGGCCCTGCAGCAGGTGGCCCCGTCTATGCAGTCGAAAACCCCGCGAAAATCGGTGTAGAAACGCCCGAGAGGCGTGGTGCGGTTCCCCCGGCCGGTACCGGGTCCGGACCGGTCCGGAAGTCCACCCAGAACACTGCCTGGGGCTTCTGGGCGGCTCCCCAGGCGCAGGCAGTCGAAAACCGCGTGAAAATCGGTTCAGAATTGACAAAACGGCGACCTCGTCGCTCCAAAAACTAAGTCCAAACTAAGCCTTTCGCTTATCGCTTAACGCTTAAGGCGGTCGGCCTTATGGCCAGTAAATGAAAAGTGCCTGCGCCCCTGGAGGTTTTGGAAGGTGCGAGCGATGACCATGCTCGGGTTAGTAGGTGAGGCCATCGGAAAACCAGCGTGAGTTGGCGGGTTTGGGTGGCAATCTATTCCAGGCAGAGTCGACTATCTCTGGGCATCAATTTTGGGATTTTTCCGGCTCTGGTTCTGGGAGAAACGCAGGGGCAAAGTGCACGAGCCGCGGCCGATTTTGGTGGCCTGTCCCTGGGCACAAAGTCTGAGGAGTGTGGGCCTGGTTCTCCGAAAAATACCAGTCTGCTGGAGCTCACTCCCATGGCTCCAGGGGGCACGGCACACCCCCCGGTAGCCGACCAAAGTGCTCTACTCGGGCCAGACTCGGACCCACGACCCGGGGTGAGAACCACAACTACTGGTCATCCTTTTGACCTCCAGGGGGCGCGGCAGAGCCTCCCCAGTCCGACGCAAGTGCCCCACTTGGGCCATACTCAGACCCACGGCCCGGGGCGAGAACCACAACTACTGGTCATCCTTTAGACCTCCAGGGGGCCCGGCACAGCCTCCCTAGACCGACACAAGTGCTCCACTTGGGCTGTACTCTGACCCAAGTCCCGGTGCGAGAACCACAACTACTGGTCATCCTTTAGACCTCCAGGGGGCCCGGCACAGCCTCCCTAGGCCGACACAAGTGCTCCACTTGGGCTATACTCTGACCCAAGTCCCGGGGCGAGAACCACAACTACTGGTCATCCTTTTGACCTCATGGTCATCCTTTAGATCTCCAGGGGGCCCGGCACAGCCTCCCTAGGCCGACACAAGTGCTCCACTTGGGCTATACTCTGACCCAAGTCCCGGGGCGAGAACCACAACTACTGGTCATCCTTTAGACCTCCAGGGGGCACGGCACACCCCCCGGTAGCCGACCAAAGTGCTCTACTCGGGCCAGACTCGGACCCACGACCCGGGGTGAGAACCACAACTACTGGTCATCCTTTAGACCTCCAGGGGGCCCGGCACAGCCTCCCTAGTCCGACACAAGTGCTCCACTTGGGCTATACTCTGACCCAAGTCCCGGGGCGAGAACCACAACTACTGGTCATCCTTTAGACCTCCAGGGGGACCGGCACAGCCTCCCTAGACCGACACAAGTGCACCACTTGGGCCATACTCTGACCCAAGTCCCGGGGCGAGAACCACAACTACTGGTCATCCTTTTGACCTCATGGTCATCCTTTAGACCTCAAGGGGGCACGGCAGAGCCTCCCTAGTCCGACACAAGTGTCCCACTTGGGCTATACTATGACCCAAGTCCCGGGGCGAGAACCACAACTACTGGTCATCCTTTAGACCTCAAGGGGGCACGGCAGAGCCTCCCTAGTCCGACACAAGTGTCCCACTTGGGCCATACTCAGACCCACGGCCCGGGGCGAGAACCACAACTACTGGTCATCCTTTAGACCTCCAGGGGGCCCGGCACAGCCTCCCTAGTCCGACGCAAGTGCTCCACTTGGGCTGTACTCTGACCCAAGTCCCGGGGCGAGAACCACAACTAATGGTCATCCTTTAGACCTCCAGGGGGCACGGCACAGCCTCCCTAGTCCGACACAAGTGCTCCACTTGGGCTATACTCTGACCCAAGTCCCGGGGCGAGAACCACAACTACTGGTCATCCTTTAGACCTCCAGGGGGCACGGCAGAGCCTCCCTAGTCCGACACAAGTGTCCCACTTGGGCTATTCTCTGACCCAAGTCCCGGGGCGAGAACCACAACTACTGGTCATCCTTTAGACCTCCAGGGGGCACGACACAGCCTCCCTAGTCCGACCCAAGTGCTCCACTTGGGCTATACTATGACCCAAGTCCCGGGGCGAGAACCACAACTACTGGTCATCCTTTAGACCTCCAGGGGGCACGGCACAGCCTCCCTAGTCCGACACAAGTGCTCCCCTTGGGCTATACTCTGACCCAAGTCCCGGGGCGAGAACCACAACTACTGGTCATCCTTTAGACCTCCAGGGGGCACGGCACAGCCTCCCTAGTCCGACACAAGTGCTCCACTTGGGCTATACTCTGACCCAAGTCCCGGGGCGAGAACCACAACTACTGGTCATCCTTTTGACCTCATGGTCATCCTTTAGACCTCCAGGGGGCCCGGCACAGCCTCCCTAGGCCGACACAAGTGCTCCACTTGGGCTATACTCTGACCCAAGTCCCGGGGCGAGAACCACAACTACTGGTCATCCTTTAGACCTCCAGGGGGCACGGCACAGCCTCCCTAGTCCGACACAAGTGCTCCACTTGGGCTATACTCTGACCCAAGTCCCGGGGCGAGAACCACAACTACTGGTCATCCTTTTGACCTCATGGTCATCCTTTAGACCTCCAGGGGGCCCGGCACAGCCTCCCTAGACCGACACAAGTGCTCCACTTGGGCTGTACTCTGACCCAAGTCCCGGTGCGAGAACCACAACTACTGGTCATCCTTTAGACCTCCAGGGGGCCCGGCACAGCCTCCCTAGGCCGACACAAGTGCTCCACTTGGGCTATACTCTGACCCAAGTCCCGGGGCGAGAACCACAACTACTGGTCATCCTTTTGACCTCATGGTCATCCTTTAGATCTCCAGGGGGCCCGGCACAGCCTCCCTAGGCCGACACAAGTGCTCCACTTGGGCTATACTCTGACCCAAGTCCCGGGGCGAGAACCACAACTACTGGTCATCCTTTAGACCTCCAGGGGGCACGGCACACCCCCCGGTAGCCGACCAAAGTGCTCTACTCGGGCCAGACTCGGACCCACGACCCGGGGTGAGAACCACAACTACTGGTCATCCTTTAGACCTCCAGGGGGCCCGGCACAGCCTCCCTAGTCCGACACAAGTGCTCCACTTGGGCTATACTCTGACCCAAGTCCCGGGGCGAGAACCACAACTACTGGTCATCCTTTAGACCTCCAGGGGGACCGGCACAGCCTCCCTAGACCGACACAAGTGCACCACTTGGGCCATACTCTGACCCAAGTCCCGGGGCGAGAACCACAACTACTGGTCATCCTTTTGACCTCATGGTCATCCTTTAGACCTCAAGGGGGCACGGCAGAGCCTCCCTAGTCCGACACAAGTGTCCCACTTGGGCTATACTATGACCCAAGTCCCGGGGCGAGAACCACAACTACTGGTCATCCTTTAGACCTCAAGGGGGCACGGCAGAGCCTCCCTAGTCCGACACAAGTGTCCCACTTGGGCCATACTCAGACCCACGGCCCGGGGCGAGAACCACAACTACTGGTCATCCTTTAGACCTCCAGGGGGCCCGGCACAGCCTCCCTAGTCCGACGCAAGTGCTCCACTTGGGCTGTACTCTGACCCAAGTCCCGGGGCGAGAACCACAACTAATGGTCATCCTTTAGACCTCCAGGGGGCACGGCACAGCCTCCCTAGTCCGACACAAGTGCTCCACTTGGCTATACTCTGACCCAAGTCCCGGGGCGAGAACCACAACTACTGGTCATCCTTTAGACCTCCAGGGGGCACGGCAGAGCCTCCCTAGTCCGACACAAGTGTCCCACTTGGGCTATTCTCTGACCCAAGTCCCGGGGCGAGAACCACAACTACTGGTCATCCTTTAGACCTCCAGGGGGCACGACACAGCCTCCCTAGTCCGACCCAAGTGCTCCACTTGGGCTATACTATGACCCAAGTCCCGGGGCGAGAACCACAACTACTGGTCATCCTTTAGACCTCCAGGGGCACGGCAGAGCCTCCCTAGTCCGACACAAGTGTCCCACTTGGGCTATTCTCTGACCCAAGTCCCGGGGCGAGAACCACAACTACTGGTCATCCTTTAGACCTCCAGGGGGCACGACACAGCCTCCCTAGTCCGACCCAAGTGCTCCACTTGGGCTATACTATGACCCAAGTCCCGGGGCGAGAACCACAACTACTGGTCATCCTTTAGACCTCCAGGGGGCACGGCACAGCCTCCCTAGTCCGACACAAGTGCTCCACTTGGGCTATACTCTGACCCAAGTCCCGGGGCGAGAACCACAACTACTGGTCATCCTTTAGACCTCCAGGGGGCACGGCACAGCCTCCCTAGTCCGACACAAGTGCTCCACTTGGGCTATACTCTGACCCAAGTCCCGGGGCGAGAACCACAACTACTGGTCATCCTTTTGACCTCATGGTCATCCTTTAGACCTCCAGGGGGCCCGGCACAGCCTCCCTAGGCCGACACAAGTGCTCCACTTGGGCTATACTCTGACCCAAGTCCCGGGGCGAGAACCACAACTACTGGTCATCCTTTAGACCTCCAGGGGGCACGGCACAGCCTCCCTAGTCCGACACAAGTGCTCCACTTCGGCTGTACTCTGACCCAAGTCCCGGGGCGAGAACCACAACTAATGGTCATCCTTTAGACCTCCATGGCAACAGGGGGATGTCAGACCCCAGCTCAT
>NW_027223082.1:27500-37500 GCF_043380555.1 Nothobranchius furzeri
TGGTGGAGCCTGATCCTGGGTTCGGTGGTGTTGAGTGTGGGTGGGAGAAGGCTGCGGGCATGGGGATGCCTGATGAGCCTGGATGTGATGCTGGTGAGAGAGGGGACAGGGCAGAGGCCGGCTGGACGTGCAGCGGGCAGGGGGAAACTTGAGCCTGGGTGGGTGGTTGTGCATCCAGGGCGGGCAGGGAGAGGTGAGACGTGGGCCTGGGCTGGTCGTCAGCGGTTCACCACAGGCAGCTGGTGGCGGTGTGGCTGAGCAGAAGCCTCCAGCAGGTGATGGCGGGGTGGGGGAGCAGCAGCCAGCCTCAAGCAGCCAGCCTCCAGCTGCTGATGGTGGGGTGGAGGAACAGAAGCCTCCAGCTGGTGATGTCAGGGTGGAGGAGCAGCAGCCAGCCTCCAACGGCTGATGGTGGGGTGGAGGAGCTGCAGCCAGCCTCCAGCAGCTGATGGCGGGGTGCAGGAGCAGCAGCCAGCCTCCAGCTGGTGATGGCGGGGTGAAGGAGCTGCAGCCAGCCACCAGCAGCTGATGGCGGGGTGCAGGAGCAGCAGCCAGCCACCAGCAGCTGATGGCGGGGTGGAGGAGCTGCAGCCAGCGTCCAGCAGCTGATGGTTGGGTGGTGGAGGAGCAGCAGCCAGCCTCCAGCAGCTGCTGGCGGGGTGCAGGAGCAGCAGCCAGCCTCCAGCAGCTGGTGGCGGGGTGGAGGAGCAGAAGCCAGCCTCCAGCAGCTGATGGCGGGGTGCAGGAGCAGAAGCCAGCCTCCAGCTGGTGATGGCGGGGTGAAGGAGCTGCAGCCAGCCTCCAGCAGCCAGCCTCCAGCTGGTGATGGCGGGGCGGAGGAGCAGGCAGCCTCCATCAGCTGATGGCGGGGTGTAGGAGCAGCAGCCAGCCTCCAGCTGGTGATGGCGGGGAGGAGGAGCAGCAGCAGCCAGCCTCCAGCAGCCAGCCAGCCTCCAGCAGCTGATGGCGGTGTGTGGGAGCAGCAGCCAGCCTCCAGCGGCCAGCCAGCCTCCAGCAGCTGATGGCGGGGTGGAGGAGCTGCAGCCAGCGTCCATCAGCTGATGGCGGGGTGGAAGAGCAGCAGGCAGCCTCCAGCTGGTGATGGCGGGGTGGAGGAGCTGCAGCCAGCGTCCAGCAGCTGATGGCGGGGTGCAGGAGCAGCAGCCAGCCTCCAGCAGCTGATGGCGGGGTGGAGGAGCTGCAGCCAGCCTCCAGCAGCCAGCCTCCAGCTAGTGATGGCGGGGTGGAGAAGCAGGCAGCCTCCGTCAGCTGATGGCGGGGTGGAGGAGCAGAAGCCAGCCTCCAGCAGCTGATGGCGGGGTGCAGGAGCTGCAGCCAGCGTCCAGCAGCTGATGGTGGGGTGGAGGAGCTGCAGCCAGCCTCCAGCAGCCAGCCTCCAGCTAGTGATGGCGGGGTGGAGAAGCAGGCAGCCTCCGTCAGCTGATGGCGGGGTGGAGGAGCAGAAGCCAGCCTCCAGCAGCTGATGGCGGGGTGCAGGAGCTGCAGCCAGCGTCCAGCAGCTGATGGTGGGGTGGAGGAGCTGCAGCCAGCGTCCAGCAGCTGATGGTGGGGTGGAGGAGCTGCAGCCAGCCTCCAGCAGCCAGCCTCCAGCAGCTGATGGCGGGGTGCAGGAGCAGCAGCCAGCCTCCAGCAGCTGATGGCGGGGTGCAGGAGCAGCAGGCAGCCTCCAGCAGCTGATGGCGGGGTGGAGGAGCAGAAGCCAGCCTCCAGCAGCTGATGGCGGGGTGCAGGAGCTGCAGCCAGCGTCCAGCAGCTGATGGTGGGGTGGAGGAGCTGCAGCCAGCGTCCAGCAGCTGATGGTTGGGTGGAGGAGCAGCAGCCAGCCTCCAGCAGCCAGCCTCCAGCTAGTGATGGCGGGGTGGAGAAGCAGGCAGCCTCCATCAGCTGATGGCGGGGTGGAGGAGCAGAAGCCAGCCTCCAGCTGGTGATGGCGGGGTGCAGGAGCTGCAGGCAGCCTCCAGCAGCTGATGGCGGGGTGCAGGAGCTGCAGGCAGCCTCCAGCAGCTGATGGCGGGGTGGAGGAGCTGCAGCCAGCGTCCAGCAGCTGATGGTGGGGTGGAGGAGCTGCAGCCAGCGTCCAGCAGCTGATGGTTGGGTGGAGGAGCAGCAGCCAGCCTCCAGCAGCTGATGGCGGGGTGCAGGAGCAGCAGCCAGCCTCCAGCAGCTGATGGCGGGGTGGAGGAGCTGCAGCCAGCCTCCAGCAGCCAGCCTCCAGCTAGTGATGGCGGGGTGGAGAAGCAGGCAGCCTCCATCAGCTGATGGCGGGGTGGAGGAGCAGAAGCCAGCCTCCAGCTGGTGATGGCGGGGTGCAGGAGCTGCAGGCAGCCTCCAGCAGCTGATGGCGGGGTGGAGGAGCTGCAGCCAGCCTCCAGCAGCCAGCCTCCAGCTAGTGATGGCGGGGTGGAGAAGCAGGCAGCCTCCATCAGCTGATGGCGGGGTGGAGGAGCAGAAGCCAGCCTCCAGCAGCTGATGGCGGGGTGCAGGAGGTGCAGGCAGCCTCCAGCAGCTGATGGCGGGGTGCAGGAGCAGCAGGCAGCCTCCAGCAGCTGATGGCGGGGTGCAGGAGCTGCAACCAGCCTCCAGCTGGTGATGGCGGGGTGGAGGAGCTGCAGCCAGCCTCCAGCAGCCAGCCCCCAGCAGCTGATGGCGGGGTGGAGGAGCAGAAGCCAGCCTCCAGCAGCTGATGGTGGGGTGCAGGAGCTGCAGCCAGCCTCCAGCAGCCAGCCTCCAGCTGGTGATGGCGGGGTGGAGGAGCAGCAGCAGACAGCCTCCAGCAGCCAGCCAGCCTCCAGGAGCTGATGGCGGTGTGTGGGAGCAGCAGCCAGCCTCCAGCGTTCAGCCAGCATCCATCAGCTGATGGCGGTGTGAAGGAGCTGCAGCCAGCCTCCAGCAGGTCATGGTGGGGTGGAGGAGCAGCAGCCAGCCTCCAGCAGCTGATGGCGGGTTGCAGGAGCTGCAGCCAGCCTCCAGCAAATGATGGCGGGGTGCAGGAGCTGCAGGCAGCCTCCAGCAGCTGATGGCGGGGTGCAGGAGCAGCAGGCAGCCTCCAGCTGCTGATGACGGGGTGCAGGAGCTGCAACCAGCCTCCAGCTGGTGATGGTGGGGTGGAGGAGCTGCAGCCAGCCTCGAACAGCTGATGGCAGGGTGCAGGAGCAGCAGCCAGCCTCCAGCAGCTGATGGCGGGGCGCAGGAGCTGCAGGCAGCCTCCAGCAGCTGATGGCGGGGTGCAGGAGCAGCAGCCAGCCTCCAGCTGGTGATGGCGGGGTGAAGGAGCTGCAGCCAGCCACCAGCAGCTGATGGCGGGGTGAAGGAGCTGCAGCCAGCCACCAGCAGCTGATGGCGGGGTGGAGGAGCTGCAGCCAGCGTCCAGCAGCTGATGGTTGGGTGGTGGAGGAGCAGCAGCCAGCCTCCAGCAGCTGATGGCGGGGTGCAGGAGCAGCAGCCAGCGTCCAGCAGCTGATGGTTGGGTGGAGGAGCAGCAGCCAGCCTCCAGCAGCTGCTGGCGGGGTGCAGGAGCAGCAGCCAGCCTCCAGCAGCTGATGGCGGGGTGCAGGAGCTGCAGGCAGCCTCCAGCAGCTGATGGCGGTGTGCAGGAGCTGCAGCCAGCCTCCAGCAGCTGATGGCGGGGTGCAGGGGCTGCAGGCAGCCTCCAGCAGCTGATGGCGGGGTGCAGGAGCTGCAACCAGCCTCCAGCTGGTGATGGCGGGGTGGAGGAGCAGCAGCCAGCCTCCAGCAGCCAGCCTCCAGCTGCTGATGGCGGGGTGGAGGAACAGAAGCCTCCAGCAGCTGATGGCAGGGTGCAGGAGCAGCAGCCAGCCTCCAGCTGGTGATGGCGGGGTGGAGGAGCTGAAACCTGGGTCGGACCTGGTCTGCAGCAGGGCCCATTACCACTCAGAAGCTGATGGCAGTGTGTGTTTAGGTCCCTGCGGGGTGGATGAGCTGAAACCTGGGTCAGACTTGGTGTGCAGCAGGGCTCAGCACCCTCCAGAAGCCGATGACAGTGTGTCTTTAACTCCCTGCCTGGTGGGAGAGCTGAAAGCTGGGTCGGACCTGGTCTTTAGCAGAGCTCAGCAGCCTCCAGAAGCTGATGGCAGTGTGTGTTTCATCCCCTGCGGGGTGGGAGAGCTGAAACGTGGGTCGGACCTGGTCTGCAGCAGGGCCCATCACCATCCAGAAGCTGACGGCGGTGTGTGTTTAAGTCCCTGCGGGGTGGGAGAGCCATAACCTGGGTCGGACCTGGTCTGCAGCAGAGCTCAGCAGCCTCCAGAACCTGATGGCAGTGTGTCTTTAATCCACTGCGGGGTGCAGGAGCTGAAACCTGGGTCGGACCTGGTCTGCAGCAGGGCTCAGCAGCCAGCAGAAGGTGACGGCAGTGTGTGTTTAGTTCCCTGCGGGGTGCAGGAGCTGAAACCTGGGTCGGACCTGGTCTGCAGCAGAGCTCAGCAGCCAGCAGAAGGTGATGGCAGTGTGTGTTTAAGTCCCTGCCTGGTGGGAGAGCTGAAACCTGGGTCGGACCTGGTCTATAGAAGAGCTCAGCAGCCTCCAGAAGCTGATGGCAGTGTGTGTGTTTTGGTCCCTGCGGGGTGCAGGAGCAGGAACCCGGGTCGGACCTGGTCTATAGCGGAGCTCAGCAGCCTCCAGCAGCTGATGGCAGTGTGTGTTTAATTCCCTGCCTGGTGGGAGAGCTGTAACCCGGGTCGGACTTGGTCTGCAGCAGGGCCCATCACCATCCAGAAGCTGATGGCAGTGTGTCTTTAATTCCCTGCGGGGTGGAGGAGCAGAAACCTGGGTCGGACCTGGTCTATAGCAGAGCTCAGCAGCCTCCAGAAGCTGATGGCAGTGTGTGTTCAAGTCCCTGCGGGGTGGGAGAGCTGAAACCTGGGTCGGACCTGGTCTATAGAAGAGCTCAGCAGCCTCCAGCAGCTGATGGCAGTGTGTGTTTAAGTCCCTGCGGGGTGGGAGAGCTATATCCCGGGTCGGACCTGGTCTATAGCAGAGCTCAGCAGCCTCCAGCAGCTGATGGCAGTGTGTGTTTAAGTCCCTGCGGGGTGGGAGAGCTGAAACCTCGGTCGGACCTGGTCTATGGCAGAGCTCAGCAGCCTCCAGAAGCTGATGGCAGCGTGCCTCTAAGTCCCTGCCTGGTGGGAGAGCTGAAACCTGGGTCGGACATGGTCTGCAGCAGGGCTCGGCAGCCTCCAGCAGCTGATGGCAGTGTGTCTTTAAGTCCCTGCCTGGTGGGAGAGCTGAAACCTGGGTCGGACCTGGTCTATAGCAGAGCTCAGCAGCCTCCAGCAGCTGATGGCAGTGTGTGTTTAAGTCCCTGCCTGGTGTGAGAGCTGAAACCTGGGTCGGACCTGGTCTATAGAAGAGCTCAGCAGCCTCCAGCAGCTGATGGCAGTGTGTCTTTAAGTCACTGCCTGGTGGGAGAGCTGAAACCTGGGTCGGACCTGGTCTATAGTAGAGCTCAGCAGCCTCCAGCAGCTGATTGCAGTGTGTGTTTAAGTCCCTGCCTGGTGGGAGAGCTGATATCCGGGTCGGACCTGGTCCACAGCAGGGCCCATCACCCTCCAGAAGCTGGTGGCAGTGTGTGTTTAAGTCCCTGCGGGGTGCAGGAGCAGAAACCTGGGTGGGACCTGGTCTGCAGCAGAGCTCGGCAGCCTCCAGCAGCTGATGGCAGTGAGTGTTTAAGTCCCTGCGGGGTGGGAGAGCTATATCCCGGGTCAGACCTGGTCTAAAGCAGGGCCCATCACCCTCCAGAAGCTGGTGGCAGTGTGTGTTTAAGTCCCTGCGGGGTGGAGGAGCAGAAACCTGGGTCGGACCCGGTCTACAGCAGAGCTCAGCAGCCCCCAGAAGCTGATGGCAGTGTGTGTGTGTGTGTGTGTGTTTAAGTCTCTGCCTGGTTGGAGAGCCGATACCTGGGTCGGACCTGGTCTGCAGCAGGGCTCAGCAGCCTCCAGAAGCTGATGGCAGTGTGTCTTTCATTCCCTGCGGGGTGCAGGAGCAGAAACCTGGGTCGGACCTGGTCTATAGCGGAGCTCAGCAGCCTCCAGCAGCTGATGGCAGTGTGTGTGTTAAAGACCCTGCGGGGTGGGAGAGCTGAAACCTGGGTCGGACCTGGTCTGCAGCAGGGCTCAGCAGCCCCCAGAAGCTGATGGCTGTGTGTGTTTAAGTCCCTGCGGGGTGGGAGAGCTGAAACCTGGGTCGGACCTGGCCCGCAGCAGGGCCCATCACCCTCCAGAAGCTGATGGCGGTGTGGGTTTAAGTCCCTGCGGGGTTGAGGAGCTGAAACCTGGGTCGGACCTGGTCTGCAGCAGGGCCCATCACCATCCAGAAGCTGATGGCTGTGTGTGTTTAAGTCCCAGGGGGGTGGGAGAGCCATAACCTGGGTCGGACCTGGTCTGCAGCAGGGCTCAGCAGCCTCCAGTTGCAGATGGCAGTGTGTGTTTAGTTCCCTGCGGGGTGCAGGAGCTGAAACCTGGGTCGGACCTGGTCTATAGCAGAGCTCAGCAGCCTCCAGAAGCTGATGGCAGTGTGTCTTCAATTCCCTGCGGGGTGCAGGAGCTGATACCTGGGTCGGACCTGGTCTGCAGCAGGGCCCATCACCATCCAGACGCTGATGGCAGTGTGTGTTTAAGTCCTAGTGGGCTGCAGGAGCTGAAACCTGGGTCGGACCTGCTCTATAGTAGAGCTCAGCAGCCTCCAGAAGCTGATGGCAGTGTGTCTTTAAGTCCCTGCGGGGTGGGATAGCTGAAACCTGGGTCGGACCTGGTCTGCAGCAGGGCCCATCACCATCCAGACGCTGATGGCAGTGTGTGTTTAAGTCCTAGTGGGCTGCAGGAGCTGAAACCTGGGTCGGACCTGCTCTATAGTAGAGCTCAGCAGCCTCCAGAAGCTGATGGCAGTGTGTCTTTAAGTCCCTGCGGGGTGGGATAGCTGAAACCTGGGTCGGACCTGGTCTGCAGCAGGGCCCATCACCCTCCAGAAGCTGTTGGCAGTGTGTCTTCCATTCCTAGTGGGGCAGGGGAGCAAAGACCTGGGCAGAGGAGCGCCTGTCTGCATCCGATCCGGCCCCTCAGCAGCCCGCCGTGAGCCTTAGAGAACCCCCCCCCCCCCCCAGCGGGCTCCAGGAACCGGGCCCTGCGTCGGACCCAGCTCAGTAAGGCCCTCCCTCGGGCCCTGCAGCAGGTGGCCCCGTCTATGCAGTCGAAAACCCCGCGAAAATCGGTGTAGAAACGCCCGAGAGGCGTGGTGCGGTTCCCCCGGCCGGTACCGGGTCCGGACCGGTCCGGAAGTCCACCCAGAACACTGCCTGGGGCTTCTGGGCGGCTCCCCAGGCGCAGGCAGTCGAAAACCGCGTGAAAATCGGTTCAGAATTGACAAAACGGCGACCTCGTCGCTCCAAAAACTAAGTCCAAACTAAGCCTTTCGCTTATCGCTTAACGCTTAAGGCGGTCGGCCTTATGGCCAGTAAATGAAAAGTGCCTGCGCCCCTGGAGGTTTTGGAAGGTGCGAGCGATGACCATGCTCGGGTTAGTAGGTGAGGCCATCGGAAAACCAGCGTGAGTTGGCGGGTTTGGGTGGCAATCTATTCCAGGCAGAGTCGACTATCTCTGGGCATCAATTTTGGGATTTTTCCGGCTCTGGTTCTGGGAGAAACGCAGGGGCAAAGTGCACGAGCCGCGGCCGATTTTGGTGGCCTGTCCCTGGGCACAAAGTCTGAGGAGTGTGGGCCTGGTTCTCCGAAAAATACCAGTCTGCTGGAGCTCACTCCCATGGCTCCAGGGGGCACGGCACACCCCCCGGTAGCCGACCAAAGTGCTCTACTCGGGCCAGACTCGGACCCACGACCCGGGGTGAGAACCACAACTACTGGTCATCCTTTTGACCTCCAGGGGGCGCGGCAGAGCCTCCCCAGTCCGACGCAAGTGCCCCACTTGGGCCATACTCAGACCCACGGCCCGGGGCGAGAACCACAACTACTGGTCATCCTTTAGACCTCCAGGGGGCCCGGCACAGCCTCCCTAGACCGACACAAGTGCTCCACTTGGGCTGTACTCTGACCCAAGTCCCGGTGCGAGAACCACAACTACTGGTCATCCTTTAGACCTCCAGGGGGCCCGGCACAGCCTCCCTAGGCCGACACAAGTGCTCCACTTGGGCTATACTCTGACCCAAGTCCCGGGGCGAGAACCACAACTACTGGTCATCCTTTTGACCTCATGGTCATCCTTTAGATCTCCAGGGGGCCCGGCACAGCCTCCCTAGGCCGACACAAGTGCTCCACTTGGGCTATACTCTGACCCAAGTCCCGGGGCGAGAACCACAACTACTGGTCATCCTTTAGACCTCCAGGGGGCACGGCACACCCCCCGGTAGCCGACCAAAGTGCTCTACTCGGGCCAGACTCGGACCCACGACCCGGGGTGAGAACCACAACTACTGGTCATCCTTTAGACCTCCAGGGGGCCCGGCACAGCCTCCCTAGTCCGACACAAGTGCTCCACTTGGGCTATACTCTGACCCAAGTCCCGGGGCGAGAACCACAACTACTGGTCATCCTTTAGACCTCCAGGGGGACCGGCACAGCCTCCCTAGACCGACACAAGTGCACCACTTGGGCCATACTCTGACCCAAGTCCCGGGGCGAGAACCACAACTACTGGTCATCCTTTTGACCTCATGGTCATCCTTTAGACCTCAAGGGGGCACGGCAGAGCCTCCCTAGTCCGACACAAGTGTCCCACTTGGGCTATACTATGACCCAAGTCCCGGGGCGAGAACCACAACTACTGGTCATCCTTTAGACCTCAAGGGGGCACGGCAGAGCCTCCCTAGTCCGACACAAGTGTCCCACTTGGGCCATACTCAGACCCACGGCCCGGGGCGAGAACCACAACTACTGGTCATCCTTTAGACCTCCAGGGGGCCCGGCACAGCCTCCCTAGTCCGACGCAAGTGCTCCACTTGGGCTGTACTCTGACCCAAGTCCCGGGGCGAGAACCACAACTAATGGTCATCCTTTAGACCTCCAGGGGGCACGGCACAGCCTCCCTAGTCCGACACAAGTGCTCCACTTGGGCTATACTCTGACCCAAGTCCCGGGGCGAGAACCACAACTACTGGTCATCCTTTAGACCTCCAGGGGGCACGGCAGAGCCTCCCTAGTCCGACACAAGTGTCCCACTTGGGCTATTCTCTGACCCAAGTCCCGGGGCGAGAACCACAACTACTGGTCATCCTTTAGACCTCCAGGGGGCACGACACAGCCTCCCTAGTCCGACCCAAGTGCTCCACTTGGGCTATACTATGACCCAAGTCCCGGGGCGAGAACCACAACTACTGGTCATCCTTTAGACCTCCAGGGGGCACGGCACAGCCTCCCTAGTCCGACACAAGTGCTCCACTTGGGCTATACTCTGACCCAAGTCCCGGGGCGAGAACCACAACTACTGGTCATCCTTTAGACCTCCAGGGGGCACGGCACAGCCTCCCTAGTCCGACACAAGTGCTCCACTTGGGCTATACTCTGACCCAAGTCCCGGGGCGAGAACCACAACTACTGGTCATCCTTTTGACCTCATGGTCATCCTTTAGACCTCCAGGGGGCCCGGCACAGCCTCCCTAGGCCGACACAAGTGCTCCACTTGGGCTATACTCTGACCCAAGTCCCGGGGCGAGAACCACAACTACTGGTCATCCTTTAGACCTCCAGGGGGCACGGCACAGCCTCCCTAGTCCGACACAAGTGCTCCACTTGGGCTATACTCTGACCCAAGTCCCGGGGCGAGAACCACAACTACTGGTCATCCTTTTGACCTCATGGTCATCCTTTAGACCTCCAGGGGGCCCGGCACAGCCTCCCTAGACCGACACAAGTGCTCCACTTGGGCTGTACTCTGACCCAAGTCCCGGTGCGAGAACCACAACTACTGGTCATCCTTTAGACCTCCAGGGGGCCCGGCACAGCCTCCCTAGGCCG
>NW_027223082.1:50000-60000 GCF_043380555.1 Nothobranchius furzeri
GCTGCAGCCAGCCTCCAGCAGCCAGCCTCCAGCTGGTGATGGCGGGGCGGAGGAGCAGGCAGCCTCCATCAGCTGATGGCGGGGTGTAGGAGCAGCAGCCAGCCTCCAGCTGGTGATGGCGGGGAGGAGGAGCAGCAGCAGCCAGCCTCCAGCAGCCAGCCAGCCTCCAGCAGCTGATGGCGGTGTGTGGGAGCAGCAGCCAGCCTCCAGCGGCCAGCCAGCCTTGGCGGGGTGGAGGAGCTGCAGCCAGCGTCCATCAGCTGATGGCGGGGTGGAAGAGCAGCAGGCAGCCTCCAGCTGGTGATGGCGGGGTGGAGGAGCTGCAGCCAGCGTCCAGCAGCTGATGGCGGGGTGCAGGAGCAGCAGCCAGCCTCCAGCAGCTGATGGCGGGGTGGAGGAGCTGCAGCCAGCCTCCAGCAGCCAGCCTCCAGCTAGTGATGGCGGGGTGGAGAAGCAGGCAGCCTCCGTCAGCTGATGGCGGGGTGGAGGAGCAGAAGCCAGCCTCCAGCAGCTGATGGCGGGGTGCAGGAGCTGCAGCCAGCGTCCAGCAGCTGATGGTGGGGTGGAGGAGCTGCAGCCAGCCTCCAGCAGCCAGCCTCCAGCTAGTGATGGCGGGGTGGAGAAGCAGGCAGCCTCCGTCAGCTGATGGCGGGGTGGAGGAGCAGAAGCCAGCCTCCAGCAGCTGATGGCGGGGTGCAGGAGCTGCAGCCAGCGTCCAGC
Organism: Nothobranchius furzeri; assembly: GCF_043380555.1. NCBI lineage: Eukaryota > Metazoa > Chordata > Actinopteri > Cyprinodontiformes > Nothobranchiidae > Nothobranchius > Nothobranchius furzeri. The sequence continues at coordinate 50,721 of NW_027223082.1, forward strand.
AGCTGATGGTGGGGTGGAGGAGCTGCAGCCAGCGTCCAGCAGCTGATGGTGGGGTGGAGGAGCTGCAGCCAGCCTCCAGCAGCCAGCCTCCAGCAGCTGATGGCGGGGTGCAGGAGCAGCAGCCAGCCTCCAGCAGCTGATGGCGGGGTGCAGGAGCAGCAGGCAGCCTCCAGCAGCTGATGGCGGGGTGGAGGAGCAGAAGCCAGCCTCCAGCAGCTGATGGCGGGGTGCAGGAGCTGCAGCCAGCGTCCAGCAGCTGATGGTGGGGTGGAGGAGCTGCAGCCAGCGTCCAGCAGCTGATGGTTGGGTGGAGGAGCAGCAGCCAGCCTCCAGCAGCCAGCCTCCAGCTAGTGATGGCGGGGTGGAGAAGCAGGCAGCCTCCATCAGCTGATGGCGGGGTGGAGGAGCAGAAGCCAGCCTCCAGCTGGTGATGGCGGGGTGCAGGAGCTGCAGGCAGCCTCCAGCAGCTGATGGCGGGGTGCAGGAGCTGCAGGCAGCCTCCAGCAGCTGATGGCGGGGTGGAGGAGCTGCAGCCAGCGTCCAGCAGCTGATGGTGGGGTGGAGGAGCTGCAGCCAGCGTCCAGCAGCTGATGGTTGGGTGGAGGAGCAGCAGCCAGCCTCCAGCAGCTGATGGCGGGGTGCAGGAGCAGCAGCCAGCCTCCAGCAGCTGATGGCGGGGTGGAGGAGCTGCAGCCAGCCTCCAGCAGCCAGCCTCCAGCTAGTGATGGCGGGGTGGAGAAGCAGGCAGCCTCCATCAGCTGATGGCGGGGTGGAGGAGCAGAAGCCAGCCTCCAGCTGGTGATGGCGGGGTGCAGGAGCTGCAGGCAGCCTCCAGCAGCTGATGGCGGGGTGGAGGAGCTGCAGCCAGCCTCCAGCAGCCAGCCTCCAGCTAGTGATGGCGGGGTGGAGAAGCAGGCAGCCTCCATCAGCTGATGGCGGGGTGGAGGAGCAGAAGCCAGCCTCCAGCAGCTGATGGCGGGGTGCAGGAGGTGCAGGCAGCCTCCAGCAGCTGATGGCGGGGTGCAGGAGCAGCAGGCAGCCTCCAGCAGCTGATGGCGGGGTGCAGGAGCTGCAACCAGCCTCCAGCTGGTGATGGCGGGGTGGAGGAGCTGCAGCCAGCCTCCAGCAGCCAGCCCCCAGCAGCTGATGGCGGGGTGGAGGAGCAGAAGCCAGCCTCCAGCAGCTGATGGTGGGGTGCAGGAGCTGCAGCCAGCCTCCAGCAGCCAGCCTCCAGCTGGTGATGGCGGGGTGGAGGAGCAGCAGCAGACAGCCTCCAGCAGCCAGCCAGCCTCCAGGAGCTGATGGCGGTGTGTGGGAGCAGCAGCCAGCCTCCAGCGTTCAGCCAGCATCCATCAGCTGATGGCGGTGTGAAGGAGCTGCAGCCAGCCTCCAGCAGGTCATGGTGGGGTGGAGGAGCAGCAGCCAGCCTCCAGCAGCTGATGGCGGGTTGCAGGAGCTGCAGCCAGCCTCCAGCAAATGATGGCGGGGTGCAGGAGCTGCAGGCAGCCTCCAGCAGCTGATGGCGGGGTGCAGGAGCAGCAGGCAGCCTCCAGCTGCTGATGACGGGGTGCAGGAGCTGCAACCAGCCTCCAGCTGGTGATGGTGGGGTGGAGGAGCTGCAGCCAGCCTCGAACAGCTGATGGCAGGGTGCAGGAGCAGCAGCCAGCCTCCAGCAGCTGATGGCGGGGCGCAGGAGCTGCAGGCAGCCTCCAGCAGCTGATGGCGGGGTGCAGGAGCAGCAGCCAGCCTCCAGCTGGTGATGGCGGGGTGAAGGAGCTGCAGCCAGCCACCAGCAGCTGATGGCGGGGTGAAGGAGCTGCAGCCAGCCACCAGCAGCTGATGGCGGGGTGGAGGAGCTGCAGCCAGCGTCCAGCAGCTGATGGTTGGGTGGTGGAGGAGCAGCAGCCAGCCTCCAGCAGCTGATGGCGGGGTGCAGGAGCAGCAGCCAGCGTCCAGCAGCTGATGGTTGGGTGGAGGAGCAGCAGCCAGCCTCCAGCAGCTGCTGGCGGGGTGCAGGAGCAGCAGCCAGCCTCCAGCAGCTGATGGCGGGGTGCAGGAGCTGCAGGCAGCCTCCAGCAGCTGATGGCGGTGTGCAGGAGCTGCAGCCAGCCTCCAGCAGCTGATGGCGGGGTGCAGGGGCTGCAGGCAGCCTCCAGCAGCTGATGGCGGGGTGCAGGAGCTGCAACCAGCCTCCAGCTGGTGATGGCGGGGTGGAGGAGCAGCAGCCAGCCTCCAGCAGCCAGCCTCCAGCTGCTGATGGCGGGGTGGAGGAACAGAAGCCTCCAGCAGCTGATGGCAGGGTGCAGGAGCAGCAGCCAGCCTCCAGCTGGTGATGGCGGGGTGGAGGAGCTGAAACCTGGGTCGGACCTGGTCTGCAGCAGGGCCCATTACCACTCAGAAGCTGATGGCAGTGTGTGTTTAGGTCCCTGCGGGGTGGATGAGCTGAAACCTGGGTCAGACTTGGTGTGCAGCAGGGCTCAGCACCCTCCAGAAGCCGATGACAGTGTGTCTTTAACTCCCTGCCTGGTGGGAGAGCTGAAAGCTGGGTCGGACCTGGTCTTTAGCAGAGCTCAGCAGCCTCCAGAAGCTGATGGCAGTGTGTGTTTCATCCCCTGCGGGGTGGGAGAGCTGAAACGTGGGTCGGACCTGGTCTGCAGCAGGGCCCATCACCATCCAGAAGCTGACGGCGGTGTGTGTTTAAGTCCCTGCGGGGTGGGAGAGCCATAACCTGGGTCGGACCTGGTCTGCAGCAGAGCTCAGCAGCCTCCAGAACCTGATGGCAGTGTGTCTTTAATCCACTGCGGGGTGCAGGAGCTGAAACCTGGGTCGGACCTGGTCTGCAGCAGGGCTCAGCAGCCAGCAGAAGGTGACGGCAGTGTGTGTTTAGTTCCCTGCGGGGTGCAGGAGCTGAAACCTGGGTCGGACCTGGTCTGCAGCAGAGCTCAGCAGCCAGCAGAAGGTGATGGCAGTGTGTGTTTAAGTCCCTGCCTGGTGGGAGAGCTGAAACCTGGGTCGGACCTGGTCTATAGAAGAGCTCAGCAGCCTCCAGAAGCTGATGGCAGTGTGTGTGTTTTGGTCCCTGCGGGGTGCAGGAGCAGGAACCCGGGTCGGACCTGGTCTATAGCGGAGCTCAGCAGCCTCCAGCAGCTGATGGCAGTGTGTGTTTAATTCCCTGCCTGGTGGGAGAGCTGTAACCCGGGTCGGACTTGGTCTGCAGCAGGGCCCATCACCATCCAGAAGCTGATGGCAGTGTGTCTTTAATTCCCTGCGGGGTGGAGGAGCAGAAACCTGGGTCGGACCTGGTCTATAGCAGAGCTCAGCAGCCTCCAGAAGCTGATGGCAGTGTGTGTTCAAGTCCCTGCGGGGTGGGAGAGCTGAAACCTGGGTCGGACCTGGTCTATAGAAGAGCTCAGCAGCCTCCAGCAGCTGATGGCAGTGTGTGTTTAAGTCCCTGCGGGGTGGGAGAGCTATATCCCGGGTCGGACCTGGTCTATAGCAGAGCTCAGCAGCCTCCAGCAGCTGATGGCAGTGTGTGTTTAAGTCCCTGCGGGGTGGGAGAGCTGAAACCTCGGTCGGACCTGGTCTATGGCAGAGCTCAGCAGCCTCCAGAAGCTGATGGCAGCGTGCCTCTAAGTCCCTGCCTGGTGGGAGAGCTGAAACCTGGGTCGGACATGGTCTGCAGCAGGGCTCGGCAGCCTCCAGCAGCTGATGGCAGTGTGTCTTTAAGTCCCTGCCTGGTGGGAGAGCTGAAACCTGGGTCGGACCTGGTCTATAGCAGAGCTCAGCAGCCTCCAGCAGCTGATGGCAGTGTGTGTTTAAGTCCCTGCCTGGTGTGAGAGCTGAAACCTGGGTCGGACCTGGTCTATAGAAGAGCTCAGCAGCCTCCAGCAGCTGATGGCAGTGTGTCTTTAAGTCACTGCCTGGTGGGAGAGCTGAAACCTGGGTCGGACCTGGTCTATAGTAGAGCTCAGCAGCCTCCAGCAGCTGATTGCAGTGTGTGTTTAAGTCCCTGCCTGGTGGGAGAGCTGATATCCGGGTCGGACCTGGTCCACAGCAGGGCCCATCACCCTCCAGAAGCTGGTGGCAGTGTGTGTTTAAGTCCCTGCGGGGTGCAGGAGCAGAAACCTGGGTGGGACCTGGTCTGCAGCAGAGCTCGGCAGCCTCCAGCAGCTGATGGCAGTGAGTGTTTAAGTCCCTGCGGGGTGGGAGAGCTATATCCCGGGTCAGACCTGGTCTAAAGCAGGGCCCATCACCCTCCAGAAGCTGGTGGCAGTGTGTGTTTAAGTCCCTGCGGGGTGGAGGAGCAGAAACCTGGGTCGGACCCGGTCTACAGCAGAGCTCAGCAGCCCCCAGAAGCTGATGGCAGTGTGTGTGTGTGTGTGTGTGTTTAAGTCTCTGCCTGGTTGGAGAGCCGATACCTGGGTCGGACCTGGTCTGCAGCAGGGCTCAGCAGCCTCCAGAAGCTGATGGCAGTGTGTCTTTCATTCCCTGCGGGGTGCAGGAGCAGAAACCTGGGTCGGACCTGGTCTATAGCGGAGCTCAGCAGCCTCCAGCAGCTGATGGCAGTGTGTGTGTTAAAGACCCTGCGGGGTGGGAGAGCTGAAACCTGGGTCGGACCTGGTCTGCAGCAGGGCTCAGCAGCCCCCAGAAGCTGATGGCTGGTGTGTTTAAGTCCCTGCGGGGTGGGAGAGCTGAAACCTGGGTCGGACCTGGCCCGCAGCAGGGCCCATCACCCTCCAGAAGCTGATGGCGGTGTGGGTTTAAGTCCCTGCGGGGTTGAGGAGCTGAAACCTGGGTCGGACCTGGTCTGCAGCAGGGCCCATCACCATCCAGAAGCTGATGGCTGTGTGTGTTTAAGTCCCAGGGGGGTGGGAGAGCCATAACCTGGGTCGGACCTGGTCTGCAGCAGGGCTCAGCAGCCTCCAGTTGCAGATGGCAGTGTGTGTTTAGTTCCCTGCGGGGTGCAGGAGCTGAAACCTGGGTCGGACCTGGTCTATAGCAGAGCTCAGCAGCCTCCAGAAGCTGATGGCAGTGTGTCTTCAATTCCCTGCGGGGTGCAGGAGCTGATACCTGGGTCGGACCTGGTCTGCAGCAGGGCCCATCACCATCCAGACGCTGATGGCAGTGTGTGTTTAAGTCCTAGTGGGCTGCAGGAGCTGAAACCTGGGTCGGACCTGCTCTATAGTAGAGCTCAGCAGCCTCCAGAAGCTGATGGCAGTGTGTCTTTAAGTCCCTGCGGGGTGGGATAGCTGAAACCTGGGTCGGACCTGGTCTGCAGCAGGGCCCATCACCATCCAGACGCTGATGGCAGTGTGTGTTTAAGTCCTAGTGGGCTGCAGGAGCTGAAACCTGGGTCGGACCTGCTCTATAGTAGAGCTCAGCAGCCTCCAGAAGCTGATGGCAGTGTGTCTTTAAGTCCCTGCGGGGTGGGATAGCTGAAACCTGGGTCGGACCTGGTCTGCAGCAGGGCCCATCACCCTCCAGAAGCTGTTGGCAGTGTGTCTTCCATTCCTAGTGGGGCAGGGGAGCAAAGACCTGGGCAGAGGAGCGCCTGTCTGCATCCGATCCGGCCCCTCAGCAGCCCGCCGTGAGCCTTAGAGAACCCCCCCCCCCCCCCAGCGGGCTCCAGGAACCGGGCCCTGCGTCGGACCCAGCTCAGTAAGGCCCTCCCTCGGGCCCTGCAGCAGGTGGCCCCGTCTATGCAGTCGAAAACCCCGCGAAAATCGGTGTAGAAACGCCCGAGAGGCGTGGTGCGGTTCCCCCGGCCGGTACCGGGTCCGGACCGGTCCGGAAGTCCACCCAGAACACTGCCTGGGGCTTCTGGGCGGCTCCCCAGGCGCAGGCAGTCGAAAACCGCGTGAAAATCGGTTCAGAATTGACAAAACGGCGACCTCGTCGCTCCAAAAACTAAGTCCAAACTAAGCCTTTCGCTTATCGCTTAACGCTTAAGGCGGTCGGCCTTATGGCCAGTAAATGAAAAGTGCCTGCGCCCCTGGAGGTTTTGGAAGGTGCGAGCGATGACCATGCTCGGGTTAGTAGGTGAGGCCATCGGAAAACCAGCGTGAGTTGGCGGGTTTGGGTGGCAATCTATTCCAGGCAGAGTCGACTATCTCTGGGCATCAATTTTGGGATTTTTCCGGCTCTGGTTCTGGGAGAAACGCAGGGGCAAAGTGCACGAGCCGCGGCCGATTTTGGTGGCCTGTCCCTGGGCACAAAGTCTGAGGAGTGTGGGCCTGGTTCTCCGAAAAATACCAGTCTGCTGGAGCTCACTCCCATGGCTCCAGGGGGCACGGCACACCCCCCGGTAGCCGACCAAAGTGCTCTACTCGGGCCAGACTCGGACCCACGACCCGGGGTGAGAACCACAACTACTGGTCATCCTTTTGACCTCCAGGGGGCGCGGCAGAGCCTCCCCAGTCCGACGCAAGTGCCCCACTTGGGCCATACTCAGACCCACGGCCCGGGGCGAGAACCACAACTACTGGTCATCCTTTAGACCTCCAGGGGGCCCGGCACAGCCTCCCTAGACCGACACAAGTGCTCCACTTGGGCTGTACTCTGACCCAAGTCCCGGTGCGAGAACCACAACTACTGGTCATCCTTTAGACCTCCAGGGGGCCCGGCACAGCCTCCCTAGGCCGACACAAGTGCTCCACTTGGGCTATACTCTGACCCAAGTCCCGGGGCGAGAACCACAACTACTGGTCATCCTTTTGACCTCATGGTCATCCTTTAGATCTCCAGGGGGCCCGGCACAGCCTCCCTAGGCCGACACAAGTGCTCCACTTGGGCTATACTCTGACCCAAGTCCCGGGGCGAGAACCACAACTACTGGTCATCCTTTAGACCTCCAGGGGGCACGGCACACCCCCCGGTAGCCGACCAAAGTGCTCTACTCGGGCCAGACTCGGACCCACGACCCGGGGTGAGAACCACAACTACTGGTCATCCTTTAGACCTCCAGGGGGCCCGGCACAGCCTCCCTAGTCCGACACAAGTGCTCCACTTGGGCTATACTCTGACCCAAGTCCCGGGGCGAGAACCACAACTACTGGTCATCCTTTAGACCTCCAGGGGGACCGGCACAGCCTCCCTAGACCGACACAAGTGCACCACTTGGGCCATACTCTGACCCAAGTCCCGGGGCGAGAACCACAACTACTGGTCATCCTTTTGACCTCATGGTCATCCTTTAGACCTCAAGGGGGCACGGCAGAGCCTCCCTAGTCCGACACAAGTGTCCCACTTGGGCTATACTATGACCCAAGTCCCGGGGCGAGAACCACAACTACTGGTCATCCTTTAGACCTCAAGGGGGCACGGCAGAGCCTCCCTAGTCCGACACAAGTGTCCCACTTGGGCCATACTCAGACCCACGGCCCGGGGCGAGAACCACAACTACTGGTCATCCTTTAGACCTCCAGGGGGCCCGGCACAGCCTCCCTAGTCCGACGCAAGTGCTCCACTTGGGCTGTACTCTGACCCAAGTCCCGGGGCGAGAACCACAACTAATGGTCATCCTTTAGACCTCCAGGGGGCACGGCACAGCCTCCCTAGTCCGACACAAGTGCTCCACTTGGGCTATACTCTGACCCAAGTCCCGGGGCGAGAACCACAACTACTGGTCATCCTTTAGACCTCCAGGGGGCACGGCAGAGCCTCCCTAGTCCGACACAAGTGTCCCACTTGGGCTATTCTCTGACCCAAGTCCCGGGGCGAGAACCACAACTACTGGTCATCCTTTAGACCTCCAGGGGGCACGACACAGCCTCCCTAGTCCGACCCAAGTGCTCCACTTGGGCTATACTATGACCCAAGTCCCGGGGCGAGAACCACAACTACTGGTCATCCTTTAGACCTCCAGGGGGCACGGCACAGCCTCCCTAGTCCGACACAAGTGCTCCACTTGGGCTATACTCTGACCCAAGTCCCGGGGCGAGAACCACAACTACTGGTCATCCTTTAGACCTCCAGGGGGCACGGCACAGCCTCCCTAGTCCGACACAAGTGCTCCACTTGGGCTATACTCTGACCCAAGTCCCGGGGCGAGAACCACAACTACTGGTCATCCTTTTGACCTCATGGTCATCCTTTAGACCTCCAGGGGGCCCGGCACAGCCTCCCTAGGCCGACACAAGTGCTCCACTTGGGCTATACTCTGACCCAAGTCCCGGGGCGAGAACCACAACTACTGGTCATCCTTTAGACCTCCAGGGGGCACGGCACAGCCTCCCTAGTCCGACACAAGTGCTCCACTTGGGCTATACTCTGACCCAAGTCCCGGGGCGAGAACCACAACTACTGGTCATCCTTTTGACCTCATGGTCATCCTTTAGACCTCCAGGGGGCCCGGCACAGCCTCCCTAGACCGACACAAGTGCTCCACTTGGGCTGTACTCTGACCCAAGTCCCGGTGCGAGAACCACAACTACTGGTCATCCTTTAGACCTCCAGGGGGCCCGGCACAGCCTCCCTAGGCCGACACAAGTGCTCCACTTGGGCTATACTCTGACCCAAGTCCCGGGGCGAGAACCACAACTACTGGTCATCCTTTTGACCTCATGGTCATCCTTTAGATCTCCAGGGGGCCCGGCACAGCCTCCCTAGGCCGACACAAGTGCTCCACTTGGGCTATACTCTGACCCAAGTCCCGGGGCGAGAACCACAACTACTGGTCATCCTTTAGACCTCCAGGGGGCACGGCACACCCCCCGGTAGCCGACCAAAGTGCTCTACTCGGGCCAGACTCGGACCCACGACCCGGGGTGAGAACCACAACTACTGGTCATCCTTTAGACCTCCAGGGGGCCCGGCACAGCCTCCCTAGTCCGACACAAGTGCTCCACTTGGGCTATACTCTGACCCAAGTCCCGGGGCGAGAACCACAACTACTGGTCATCCTTTAGACCTCCAGGGGGACCGGCACAGCCTCCCTAGACCGACACAAGTGCACCACTTGGGCCATACTCTGACCCAAGTCCCGGGGCGAGAACCACAACTACTGGTCATCCTTTTGACCTCATGGTCATCCTTTAGACCTCAAGGGGGCACGGCAGAGCCTCCCTAGTCCGACACAAGTGTCCCACTTGGGCTATACTATGACCCAAGTCCCGGGGCGAGAACCACAACTACTGGTCATCCTTTAGACCTCAAGGGGGCACGGCAGAGCCTCCCTAGTCCGACACAAGTGTCCCACTTGGGCCATACTCAGACCCACGGCCCGGGGCGAGAACCACAACTACTGGTCATCCTTTAGACCTCCAGGGGGCCCGGCACAGCC
>NW_027223082.1:72500-82500 GCF_043380555.1 Nothobranchius furzeri
GCTGCAGCCAGCCTCCAGCAGCCAGCCTCCAGCAGCTGATGGCGGGGTGCAGGAGCAGCAGCCAGCCTCCAGCAGCTGATGGCGGGGTGCAGGAGCAGCAGGCAGCCTCCAGCAGCTGATGGCGGGGTGGAGGAGCAGAAGCCAGCCTCCAGCAGCTGATGGCGGGGTGCAGGAGCTGCAGCCAGCGTCCAGCAGCTGATGGTGGGGTGGAGGAGCTGCAGCCAGCGTCCAGCAGCTGATGGTTGGGTGGAGGAGCAGCAGCCAGCCTCCAGCAGCCAGCCTCCAGCTAGTGATGGCGGGGTGGAGAAGCAGGCAGCCTCCATCAGCTGATGGCGGGGTGGAGGAGCAGAAGCCAGCCTCCAGCTGGTGATGGCGGGGTGCAGGAGCTGCAGGCAGCCTCCAGCAGCTGATGGCGGGGTGCAGGAGCTGCAGGCAGCCTCCAGCAGCTGATGGCGGGGTGGAGGAGCTGCCAGCCAGGGTCCAGCAGCTGATGGTGGGGTGGAGGAGCTGCAGCCAGCGTCCAGCAGCTGATGGTTGGGTGAGGAGCAGCAGCCAGCCTCCAGCAGCTGATGGCGGGGTGCAGGAGCAGCAGCCAGCCTCCAGCAGCTGATGGCGGGGTGGAGGAGCTGCAGCCAGCCTCCAGCAGCCAGCCTCCAGCTAGTGATGGCGGGGTGGAGAAGCAGGCAGCCTCCATCAGCTGATGGCGGGGTGGAGGAGCAGAAGCCAGCCTCCAGCTGGTGATGGCGGGGTGCAGGAGCTGCAGGCAGCCTCCAGCAGCTGATGGCGGGGTGGAGGAGCTGCAGCCAGCCTCCAGCAGCCAGCCTCCAGCTAGTGATGGCGGGGTGGAGAAGCAGGCAGCCTCCATCAGCTGATGGCGGGGTGGGAGGAGCAGAAGCCAGCCTCCAGCAGCTGATGGCGGGGTGCAGGAGGTGCAGGCAGCCTCCAGCAGCTGCTGGCGGGGTGCAGGAGCAGCAGGCAGCCTCCAGCAGCTGATGGCGGGGTGCAGGAGCTGCAACCAGCCTCCAGCTGGTGATGGCGGGGTGGAGGAGCTGCAGCCAGCCTCCAGCAGCCAGCCCCCAGCAGCTGATGGCGGGGTGGAGGAGCAGAAGCCAGCCTCCAGCAGCTGATGGTGGGGTGCAGGAGCTGCAGCCAGCCTCCAGCAGCCAGCCTCCAGCTGGTGATGGCGGGGTGGAGGAGCAGCAGCAGACAGCCTCCAGCAGCCAGCCAGCCTCCAGGAGCTGATGGCGGTGTGTGGGAGCAGCAGCCAGCCTCCAGCGTTCAGCCAGCATCCATCAGCTGATGGCGGTGTGAAGGAGCTGCAGCCAGCCTCCAGCAGGTCATGGTGGGGTGGAGGAGCAGCAGCCAGCCTCCAGCAGCTGATGGCGGGTTGCAGGAGCTGCAGCCAGCCTCCAGCAAATGATGGCGGGGTGCAGGAGCTGCAGGCAGCCTCCAGCAGCTGATGGCGGGGTGCAGGAGCAGCAGGCAGCCTCCAGCTGCTGATGACGGGGTGCAGGAGCTGCAACCAGCCTCCAGCTGGTGATGGTGGGGTGGAGGAGCTGCAGGCCAGCCTCGAACAGCTGATGGCAGGGTGCAGGAGCAGCAGCCAGCCTCCAGCAGCTGATGGCGGGGCGCAGGAGCTGCAGGCAGCCTCCAGCAGCTGATGGCGGGGGTGCAGGAGCAGCAGCCAGCCTCCAGCTGGTGATGGCGGGTGAAGGAGCTGCAGCCAGCCACCAGCAGCTGATGGCGGGGTGCAGGAGCTGCAGCAGCCTCCAGCAGCTGATGGCGGGGTGCAGGAGCTGCAGCAGCCTCCAGCAGCTGATGGCGGGGTGGAGGAGCTGCAGCCAGCGTCCAGCAGCTGATGGTGGGGTGGAGGAGCTGCAGCCAGCGTCCAGCAGCTGATGGTTGGGTGGAGGAGCAGCAGCCAGCCTCCAGCAGCTGATGGCGGGGTGCAGGAGCAGCAGCCAGCCTCCAGCAGCTGATGGCGGGGTGGAGGAGCTGCAGCCAGCCTCCAGCAGCCAGCCTCCAGCTAGTGATGGCGGGGTGGAGAAGCAGGCAGCCTCCATCAGCTGATGGCGGGGTGGGAGGAGCAGAAGCCAGCCTCCAGCTGGTGATGGCGGGGTGGCAGGAGCTGCAGGCAGCCTCCAGCAGCTGATGGCGGGGTGGAGGAGCTGCAGCCAGCCTCCAGCAGCCAGCCTCCAGCTAGTGATGGCGGGGTGGAGAAGCAGGCAGCCTCCATCAGCTGATGGCGGGGTGGAGGAGCAGAAGCCAGCCTCCAGCAGCTGATGGCGGGGTGCAGGAGGTGCAGGCAGCCTCCAGCAGCTGATGGCGGGGTGCAGGAGCAGCAGGCAGCCTCCAGCAGCTGATGGCGGGGTGCAGGAGCTGCAACCAGCCTCCAGCTGGTGATGGCGGGGTGGAGGAGCTGCAGCCAGCCTCCAGCAGCCAGCCCCAGCAGCTGATGGCGGGGTGGAGGAGCAGAAGCCAGCCTCCAGCAGCTGATGGTGGGGTGCAGGAGCTGCAGCCAGCCTCCAGCAGCCAGCCTCCAGCTGGTGATGCGGGGTGGAGGAGCAGCAGCAGACAGCCTCCAGCAGCCAGCCAGCCTCCAGGAGCTGATGGCGGTGTGTGGGAGCAGCAGCCAGCCTCCAGCGTTCAGCCAGCATCCATCAGCTGATGGCGGTGTGAAGGAGCTGCAGCCAGCCTCCAGCAGGTCATGGTGGGGTGGAGGAGCAGCAGCCAGCCTCCAGCAGCTGATGGCGGGTTGCAGGAGCTGCAGCCAGCCTCCAGCAAATGATGGCGGGGTGCAGGAGCTGCAGGCAGCCTCCAGCAGCTGATGGCGGGGTGCAGGAGCAGCAGGCAGCCTCCAGCTGCTGATGACGGGGTGCAGGAGCTGCAACCAGCCTCCAGCTGGTGATGGTGGGGTGGAGGAGCTGCAGCCAGCCTCGAACAGCTGATGGCAGGGTGCAGGAGCAGCAGCCAGCCTCCAGCCAGCTGATGGCGGGGCGCAGGAGCTGCAGGCAGCCTCCAGCAGCTGATGGCGGGGTGCAGGAGCAGCAGCCAGCTCCAGCTGGTGATGGCGGGGTGAAGGAGCTGCAGCAGCCACCAGCAGCTGATGGCGGGGTGAAGGAGCTGCAGCCAGCCACCAGCAGCTGATGGCGGGGTGGAGGAGCTGCAGCCAGCGTCCAGCAGCTGATGGTTGGGTGGTGGAGGAGCAGCAGCCAGCCTCCAGCAGCTGATGGCGGGGTGCAGGAGCAGCAGCCAGCGTCCAGCAGCTGATGGTTGGGTGGAGGAGCAGCAGCCAGCCTCCAGCAGCTGCTGCGGGGTGCAGGAGCAGCAGCCAGCCTCCAGCAGCTGATGGCGGGGTGCAGGAGCTGCAGGCAGCCTCCAGCAGCTGATGGCGGTGTGCAGGAGCTGCAGCCAGCCTCCAGCAGCTGATGGCGGGGTGCAGGGGCTGCAGGCAGCCTCCAGCAGCTGATGGCGGGGTGCAGAGCTGCAACCAGCCTCCAGCTGGTGATGGCGGGGTGGAGGAGCAGCAGCCAGCCTCCAGGCAGCCAGCCTCCAGCTGCTGATGGCGGGGTGGAGGAACAGAAGCCTCCAGCAGCTGAGGCAGGGTGCAGGGAGCAGCAGCCAGCCTCCAGCTGGTGATGGCGGGTGGAGGAGCTGAAACCTGGGTCGGACCTGTCTGCAGCAGGGCCCATTACCACTCAGAAGCTGATGGCAGTGTGTGTTTAGGTCCCTGCGGGGTGGATGAGCTGAAACCTGGGTCAGACTTGGTGTGCAGCAGGGCTCAGCACCCTCCAGAAGCCGATGACAGTGTCTTTAACTCCCTGCCTGGTGGGAGGAGCTGAAAGCTGGGTCGGACCTGGTCTTTAGCAGAGGCTCAGCAGCCTCCAGAAGCTGATGGCAGTGTGTGTTTCATCCCCTGCGGGGTGGGAGAGCTGAAACGTGGTCGGACCTGGTCTGCAGCAGGGCCCATCACCATCCAGAAGCTGACGGCGGTGTGTGTTTAAGTCCCTGCGGGGTGGGAGAGCCATAACCTGGTCGGACCTGGTCTGCAGCAGAGCTCAGCAGCCTCCAGAACCTGATGGCAGTGTGTCTTTAATCCACTGCGGGGTGCAGGAGGCTGAAACCTGGGTCGGACCTGGTCTGCAGCAGGGCTCAGCAGCCAGCAGAAGGTGACGGCAGTGTGTGTTTAGTTCCCTGCGGGGTGCAGGAGCTGAAACCTGGGTCGGACCTGGTCTGCAGCAGAGCTCAGCAGCCAGCAGAAGGTGATGGCAGTGTGTGTTTAAGTCCCTGCCTGGTGGGAGAGCTGAAACCTGGGTCGGACCTGGTCTATAGAAGAGCTCAGCAGCCTCCAGAAGCTGATGGCAGTGTGTGTGTTTTTGGTCCCTGCGGGGTGCAGTAGCAGGAACCCGGGTCGGACCTGGTCTATAGCGGAGCTCAGCAGCCTCCAGCAGCTGATGCAGTGTGTGTTTAATTCCCTGCCTGGTGGGAGAGCTGTAACCCGGGTCGGCTTGGTCTGCAGCAGGGCCCATCACCATCCAGAAGCTGATGGCAGTGTGTCTTTAATTCCCTGCGGGGTGGAGGAGCAGAAACCTGGGTCGGACCTGGTCTATAGCAGAGCTCAGCAGCCTCCAGAAGCTGATGGCAGTGTGTGTTCAAGTCCCTGCGGGGTGGGAGAGCTGAAACCTGGGTCGGACCTGGTCTATAGAAGAGCTCAGCAGCCTCCAGCAGCTGATGGCAGTGTGTGTTTAAGTCCCTGCGGGGTGGGAGAGCTATATCCCGGGTCGGACCTGGTCTATAGCAGAGCTCAGCAGCCTCCAGCAGCTGATGGCAGTGGTGTGTTTAAGTCCCTGCGGGGTGGGAGAGCTGAAACCTCGGTCGGACCTGGTCTATGGCAGAGCTCAGCAGCCTCCAGAAGCTGATGGCAGCGTGCCTCTAAGTCCCTGCCTGGCTGGGAGAGCTGAAACCTGGGTCGGACATGGTCTGCAGCAGGGCTCGGCAGCCTCCAGCAGCTGATGGCAGTGTGTCTTTAAGTCCCTGCCTGGTGGGAGAGCTGAAACCTGGGTCGGACCTGGTCTATAGCAGAGCTCAGGCAGCCTCCAGCAGCTGATGGCAGTGTGTGTTTAAGTCCCTGCCTGGTGTGAGAGCTGAAACCTGGGTCGGACCTGGTCTATAGAAGAGCTCAGCAGCCTCCAGCAGCTGATGGCAGTGTGTCTTTAAGTCACTGCCTGGTGGGAGAGCTGAAACCTGGGTCGGACCTGGTCTATAGTAGAGCTCAGCAGCCTCCAGCAGCTGATTGCAGTGTGTGTTTAAGTCCCTGCCTGGTGGGAGAGCTGATATCCGGGTCGGACCTGGTCCACAGCAGGGCCCATCACCCTCCAGAAGCTGGTGGCAGTGTGTGTTTAAGTCCCTGCGGGGTGCAGGAGCAGAAACCTGGGTGGGACCTGGTCTGCAGCAGAGCTCGGCATCCTCCAGCAGCTGATGGCAGTGAGTGTTTAAGTCCCTGCGGGGTGGGAGAGCTATATCCCGGGTCAGACCTGGTCTAAAGCAGGGCCCATCACCCTCCAGAAGCTGGTGGCAGTGTGTGTTTAAGTCCCTGCGGGGTGGAGGAGCAGAAACCTGGGTCGGACCCGGTCTACAGCAGAGCTCAGCAGCCCCCAGAAGCTGATGGCAGTGTGTGTGTGTGTGTGTGTGTTTAAGTCTCTGCCTGGTTGGAGAGCCGATACCTGGGTCGGACCTGGTCTGCAGCAGGGCTCAGCAGCCTCCAGAAGCTGATGGCAGTGTGTCTTTCATTCCCTGCGGGGTGCAGGAGCAGAAACCTGGGTCGGACCTGGTCTATAGCGGAGCTCAGCAGCCTCCAGCAGCTGATGGCAGTGTGTGTGTTAAAGACCCTGCGGGGTGGGAGAGCTGAAACCTGGGTCGGACCTGGTCTGCAGCAGGGCTCAGCAGCCCCCAGAAGCTGATGGCTGTGTGTGTTTAAGTCCCTGCGGGGTGGGAGAGCTGAAACCTGGGTCGGACCTGGCCCGCAGCAGGGCCCATCACCCTCCAGAAGCTGATGGCGGTGTGGGTTTAAGTCCCTGCGGGGTTGAGGAGCTGAAACCTGGGTCGGACCTGGTCTGCAGCAGGGCCCATCACCATCCAGAAGCTGATGGCTGTGTGTGTTTAAGTCCCAGGGGGGTGGGAGAGCCATAACCTGGGTCGGACCTGGTCTGCAGCAGGGCTCAGCAGCCTCCAGTTGCAGATGGCAGTGTGTGTTTAGTTCCCTGCGGGGTGCAGGAGCTGAAACCTGGGTCGGACCTGGTCTATAGCAGAGCTCAGCAGCCTCCAGAAGCTGATGGCAGTGTGTCTTCAATTCCCTGCGGGGTGCAGGAGCTGATACCTGGGTCGGACCTGGTCTGCAGCAGGGCCCATCACCATCCAGACGCTGATGGCAGTGTGTGTTTAAGTCCTAGTGGGCTGCAGGAGCTGAAACCTGGGTCGGACCTGCTCTATAGTAGAGCTCAGCAGCCTCCAGAAGCTGATGGCAGTGTGTCTTTAAGTCCCTGCGGGGTGGGATAGCTGAAACCTGGGTCGGACCTGGTCTGCAGCAGGGCCCATCACCATCCAGACGCTGATGGCAGTGTGTGTTTAAGTCCTAGTGGGCTGCAGGAGCTGAAACCTGGGTCGGACCTGCTCTATAGTAGAGCTCAGCAGCCTCCAGAAGCTGATGGCAGTGTGTCTTTAAGTCCCTGCGGGGTGGGATAGCTGAAACCTGGGTCGGACCTGGTCTGCAGCAGGGCCCATCACCCTCCAGAAGCTGTTGGCAGTGTGTCTTCCATTCCTAGTGGGGCAGGGGAGCAAAGACCTGGGCAGAGGAGCGCCTGTCTGCATCCGATCCGGCCCCTCAGCAGCCCGCCGTGAGCCTTAGAGAACCCCCCCCCCCCCCCAGCGGGCTCCAGGAACCGGGCCCTGCGTCGGACCCAGCTCAGTAAGGCCCTCCCTCGGGCCCTGCAGCAGGTGGCCCCGTCTATGCAGTCGAAAACCCCGCGAAAATCGGTGTAGAAACGCCCGAGAGGCGTGGTGCGGTTCCCCCGGCCGGTACCGGGTCCGGACCGGTCCGGAAGTCCACCCAGAACACTGCCTGGGGCTTCTGGGCGGCTCCCCAGGCGCAGGCAGTCGAAAACCGCGTGAAAATCGGTTCAGAATTGACAAAACGGCGACCTCGTCGCTCCAAAAACTAAGTCCAAACTAAGCCTTTCGCTTATCGCTTAACGCTTAAGGCGGTCGGCCTTATGGCCAGTAAATGAAAAGTGCCTGCGCCCCTGGAGGTTTTGGAAGGTGCGAGCGATGACCATGCTCGGGTTAGTAGGTGAGGCCATCGGAAAACCAGCGTGAGTTGGCGGGTTTGGGTGGCAATCTATTCCAGGCAGAGTCGACTATCTCTGGGCATCAATTTTGGGATTTTTCCGGCTCTGGTTCTGGGAGAAACGCAGGGGCAAAGTGCACGAGCCGCGGCCGATTTTGGTGGCCTGTCCCTGGGCACAAAGTCTGAGGAGTGTGGGCCTGGTTCTCCGAAAAATACCAGTCTGCTGGAGCTCACTCCCATGGCTCCAGGGGGCACGGCACACCCCCCGGTAGCCGACCAAAGTGCTCTACTCGGGCCAGACTCGGACCCACGACCCGGGGTGAGAACCACAACTACTGGTCATCCTTTTGACCTCCAGGGGGCGCGGCAGAGCCTCCCCAGTCCGACGCAAGTGCCCCACTTGGGCCATACTCAGACCCACGGCCCGGGGCGAGAACCACAACTACTGGTCATCCTTTAGACCTCCAGGGGGCCCGGCACAGCCTCCCTAGACCGACACAAGTGCTCCACTTGGGCTGTACTCTGACCCAAGTCCCGGTGCGAGAACCACAACTACTGGTCATCCTTTAGACCTCCAGGGGGCCCGGCACAGCCTCCCTAGGCCGACACAAGTGCTCCACTTGGGCTATACTCTGACCCAAGTCCCGGGGCGAGAACCACAACTACTGGTCATCCTTTTGACCTCATGGTCATCCTTTAGATCTCCAGGGGGCCCGGCACAGCCTCCCTAGGCCGACACAAGTGCTCCACTTGGGCTATACTCTGACCCAAGTCCCGGGGCGAGAACCACAACTACTGGTCATCCTTTAGACCTCCAGGGGGCACGGCACACCCCCCGGTAGCCGACCAAAGTGCTCTACTCGGGCCAGACTCGGACCCACGACCCGGGGTGAGAACCACAACTACTGGTCATCCTTTAGACCTCCAGGGGGCCCGGCACAGCCTCCCTAGTCCGACACAAGTGCTCCACTTGGGCTATACTCTGACCCAAGTCCCGGGGCGAGAACCACAACTACTGGTCATCCTTTAGACCTCCAGGGGGACCGGCACAGCCTCCCTAGACCGACACAAGTGCACCACTTGGGCCATACTCTGACCCAAGTCCCGGGGCGAGAACCACAACTACTGGTCATCCTTTTGACCTCATGGTCATCCTTTAGACCTCAAGGGGGCACGGCAGAGCCTCCCTAGTCCGACACAAGTGTCCCACTTGGGCTATACTATGACCCAAGTCCCGGGGCGAGAACCACAACTACTGGTCATCCTTTAGACCTCAAGGGGGCACGGCAGAGCCTCCCTAGTCCGACACAAGTGTCCCACTTGGGCCATACTCAGACCCACGGCCCGGGGCGAGAACCACAACTACTGGTCATCCTTTAGACCTCCAGGGGGCCCGGCACAGCCTCCCTAGTCCGACGCAAGTGCTCCACTTGGGCTGTACTCTGACCCAAGTCCCGGGGCGAGAACCACAACTAATGGTCATCCTTTAGACCTCCAGGGGGCACGGCACAGCCTCCCTAGTCCGACACAAGTGCTCCACTTGGGCTATACTCTGACCCAAGTCCCGGGGCGAGAACCACAACTACTGGTCATCCTTTAGACCTCCAGGGGGCACGGCAGAGCCTCCCTAGTCCGACACAAGTGTCCCACTTGGGCTATTCTCTGACCCAAGTCCCGGGGCGAGAACCACAACTACTGGTCATCCTTTAGACCTCCAGGGGGCACGACACAGCCTCCCTAGTCCGACCCAAGTGCTCCACTTGGGCTATACTATGACCCAAGTCCCGGGGCGAGAACCACAACTACTGGTCATCCTTTAGACCTCCAGGGGGCACGGCACAGCCTCCCTAGTCCGACACAAGTGCTCCACTTGGGCTATACTCTGACCCAAGTCCCGGGGCGAGAACCACAACTACTGGTCATCCTTTAGACCTCCAGGGGGCACGGCACAGCCTCCCTAGTCCGACACAAGTGCTCCACTTGGGCTATACTCTGACCCAAGTCCCGGGGCGAGAACCACAACTACTGGTCATCCTTTTGACCTCATGGTCATCCTTTAGACCTCCAGGGGGCCCGGCACAGCCTCCCTAGGCCGACACAAGTGCTCCACTTGGGCTATACTCTGACCCAAGTCCCGGGGCGAGAACCACAACTACTGGTCATCCTTTAGACCTCCAGGGGGCACGGCACAGCCTCCCTAGTCCGACACAAGTGCTCCACTTGGGCTATACTCTGACCCAAGTCCCGGGGCGAGAACCACAACTACTGGTCATCCTTTTGACCTCATGGTCATCCTTTAGACCTCCAGGGGGCCCGGCACAGCCTCCCTAGACCGACACAAGTGCTCCACTTGGGCTGTACTCTGACCCAAGTCCCGGTGCGAGAACCACAACTACTGGTCATCCTTTAGACCTCCAGGGGGCCCGGCACAGCCTCCCTAGGCCGACACAAGTGCTCCACTTGGGCTATACTCTGACCCAAGTCCCGGGGCGAGAACCACAACTACTGGTCATCCTTTTGACCTCATGGTCATCCTTTAGATCTCCAGGGGGCCCGGCACAGCCTCCCTAGGCCGACACAAGTGCTCCACTTGGGCTATACTCTGACCCAAGTCCCGGGGCGAGAACCACAACTACTGGTCATCCTTTAGACCTCCAG
>NW_027223082.1:94971-102471 GCF_043380555.1 Nothobranchius furzeri
TATGGCCTCACCTACTAACCCGAGCATGGTCATCGCTCGCACCTTCCAAAACCTCCAGGGGCGCAGGCACTTTTCATTTACTGGCCATAAGGCCGACCGCCTTAAGCGTTAAGCGATAAGCGAAAGGCTTAGTTTGGACTTAGTTTTTGGAGCGACGAGGTCGCCGTTTTGTCAATTCTGAACCGATTTTCACGCGGTTTTCGACTGCCTGCGCCTGGGGAGCCGCCCAGAAGCCCCAGGCAGTGTTCTGGGTGGACTTCCGGACCGGTCCGGACCCGGTACCGGCCGGGGGAACCGCACCACGCCTCTCGGGCGTTTCTACACCGATTTTCGCGGGGTTTTCGACTGCATAGACGGGGCCACCTGCTGCAGGGCCCGAGGGAGGGCCTTACTGAGCTGGGTCCGACGCAGGGCCCGGTTCCTGGAGCCCGCTGGGGGGGGGGGGGGGTTCTCTAAGGCTCACGGCGGGCTGCTGAGGGGCCGGATCGGATGCAGACAGGCGCTCCTCTGCCCAGGTCTTTGCTCCCCTGCCCCACTAGGAATGGAAGACACACTGCCAACAGCTTCTGGAGGGTGATGGGCCCTGCTGCAGACCAGGTCCGACCCAGGTTTCAGCTATCCCACCCCGCAGGGACTTAAAGACACACTGCCATCAGCTTCTGGAGGCTGCTGAGCTCTACTATAGAGCAGGTCCGACCCAGGTTTCAGCTCCTGCAGCCCACTAGGACTTAAACACACACTGCCATCAGCGTCTGGATGGTGATGGGCCCTGCTGCAGACCAGGTCCGACCCAGGTTTCAGCTATCCCACCCCGCAGGGACTTAAAGACACACTGCCATCAGCTTCTGGAGGCTGCTGAGCTCTACTATAGAGCAGGTCCGACCCAGGTTTCAGCTCCTGCAGCCCACTAGGACTTAAACACACACTGCCATCAGCGTCTGGATGGTGATGGGCCCTGCTGCAGACCAGGTCCGACCCAGGTATCAGCTCCTGCACCCCGCAGGGTTTGAAGACACACTGCCATCAGCTTCTGGAGGCTGCTGAGCTCTGCTATAGACCAGGTCCGACCCAGGTTTCAGCTCCTGCACCCCGCAGGGAACTAAACACACACTGCCATCTGCAACTGGAGGCTGCTGAGCCCTGCTGCAGACCAGGTCCGACCCAGGTTATGGCTCTCCCACCCCCCTGGGACTTAAACACACACAGCCATCAGCTTCTGGATGGTGATGGGCCCTGCTGCAGACCAGGTCCGACCCAGGTTTCAGCTCCTCAACCCCGCAGGGACTTAAACCCACACCGCCATCAGCTTCTGGAGGGTGATGGGCCCTGCTGCGGGCCAGGTCCGACCCAGGTTTCAGCTCTCCCACCCCGCAGGGACTTAAACACACACAGCCATCAGCTTCTGGGGGCTGCTGAGCCCTGCTGCAGACCAGGTCCGACCCAGGTTTCAGCTCTCCCACCCCGCAGGGTCTTTAACACACACACTGCCATCAGCTGCTGGAGGCTGCTGAGCTCCGCTATAGACCAGGTCCGACCCAGGTTTCTGCTCCTGCACCCCGCAGGGAATGAAAGACACACTGCCATCAGCTTCTGGAGGCTGCTGAGCCCTGCTGCAGACCAGGTCCGACCCAGGTATCGGCTCTCCAACCAGGCAGAGACTTAAACACACACACACACACACACACTGCCATCAGCTTCTGGGGGCTGCTGAGCTCTGCTGTAGACCGGGTCCGACCCAGGTTTCTGCTCCTCCACCCCGCAGGGACTTAAACACACACTGCCACCAGCTTCTGGAGGGTGATGGGCCCTGCTTTAGACCAGGTCTGACCCGGGATATAGCTCTCCCACCCCGCAGGGACTTAAACACTCACTGCCATCAGCTGCTGGAGGCTGCCGAGCTCTGCTGCAGACCAGGTCCCACCCAGGTTTCTGCTCCTGCACCCCGCAGGGACTTAAACACACACTGCCACCAGCTTCTGGAGGGTGATGGGCCCTGCTGTGGACCAGGTCCGACCCGGATATCAGCTCTCCCACCAGGCAGGGACTTAAACACACACTGCAATCAGCTGCTGGAGGCTGCTGAGCTCTACTATAGACCAGGTCCGACCCAGGTTTCAGCTCTCCCACCAGGCAGTGACTTAAAGACACACTGCCATCAGCTGCTGGAGGCTGCTGAGCTCTTCTATAGACCAGGTCCGACCCAGGTTTCAGCTCTCACACCAGGCAGGGACTTAAACACACACTGCCATCAGCTGCTGGAGGCTGCTGAGCTCTGCTATAGACCAGGTCCGACCCAGGTTTCAGCTCTCCCACCAGGCAGGGACTTAAAGACACACTGCCATCAGCTGCTGGAGGCTGCCGAGCCCTGCTGCAGACCATGTCCGACCCAGGTTTCAGCTCTCCCACCAGGCAGGGACTTAGAGGCACGCTGCCATCAGCTTCTGGAGGCTGCTGAGCTCTGCCATAGACCAGGTCCGACCGAGGTTTCAGCTCTCCCACCCCGCAGGGACTTAAACACACACTGCCATCAGCTGCTGGAGGCTGCTGAGCTCTGCTATAGACCAGGTCCGACCCGGGATATAGCTCTCCCACCCCGCAGGGACTTAAACACACACTGCCATCAGCTGCTGGAGGCTGCTGAGCTCTTCTATAGACCAGGTCCGACCCAGGTTTCAGCTCTCCCACCCCGCAGGGACTTGAACACACACTGCCATCAGCTTCTGGAGGCTGCTGAGCTCTGCTATAGACCAGGTCCGACCCAGGTTTCTGCTCCTCCACCCCGCAGGGAATTAAAGACACACTGCCATCAGCTTCTGGATGGTGATGGGCCCTGCTGCAGACCAAGTCCGACCCGGGTTACAGCTCTCCCACCAGGCAGGGAATTAAACACACACTGCCATCAGCTGCTGGAGGCTGCTGAGCTCCGCTATAGACCAGGTCCGACCCGGGTTCCTGCTCCTGCACCCCGCAGGGACCAAAACACACACACTGCCATCAGCTTCTGGAGGCTGCTGAGCTCTTCTATAGACCAGGTCCGACCCAGGTTTCAGCTCTCCCACCAGGCAGGGACTTAAACACACACTGCCATCACCTTCTGCTGGCTGCTGAGCTCTGCTGCAGACCAGGTCCGACCCAGGTTTCAGCTCCTGCACCCCGCAGGGAACTAAACACACACTGCCGTCACCTTCTGCTGGCTGCTGAGCCCTGCTGCAGACCAGGTCCGACCCAGGTTTCAGCTCCTGCACCCCGCAGTGGATTAAAGACACACTGCCATCAGGTTCTGGAGGCTGCTGAGCTCTGCTGCAGACCAGGTCCGACCCAGGTTATGGCTCTCCCACCCCGCAGGGACTTAAACACACACCGCCGTCAGCTTCTGGATGGTGATGGGCCCTGCTGCAGACCAGGTCCGACCCACGTTTCAGCTCTCCCACCCCGCAGGGGATGAAACACACACTGCCATCAGCTTCTGGAGGCTGCTGAGCTCTGCTAAAGACCAGGTCCGACCCAGCTTTCAGCTCTCCCACCAGGCAGGGAGTTAAAGACACACTGTCATCGGCTTCTGGAGGGTGCTGAGCCCTGCTGCACACCAAGTCTGACCCAGGTTTCAGCTCATCCACCCCGCAGGGACCTAAACACACACTGCCATCAGCTTCTGAGTGGTAATGGGCCCTGCTGCAGACCAGGTCCGACCCAGGTTTCAGCTCCTCCACCCCGCCATCACCAGCTGGAGGCTGGCTGCTGCTCCTGCACCCTGCCATCAGCTGCTGGAGGCTTCTGTTCCTCCACCCCGCCATCAGCAGCTGGAGGCTGGCTGCTGGAGGCTGGCTGCTGCTCCTCCACCCCGCCATCACCAGCTGGAGGCTGGTTGCAGCTCCTGCACCCCGCCATCAGCTGCTGGAGGCTGCCTGCAGCCCCTGCACCCCGCCATCAGCTGCTGGAGGCTGGCTGCAGCTCCTGCACACCGCCATCAGCTGCTGGAGGCTGCCTGCAGCTCCTGCACCCCGCCATCAGCTGCTGGAGGCTGGCTGCTGCTCCTGCACCCCGCCAGCAGCTGCTGGAGGCTGGCTGCTGCTCCTCCACCCAACCATCAGCTGCTGGACGCTGGCTGCTGCTCCTGCACCCCGCCATCAGCTGCTGGAGGCTGGCTGCTGCTCCTCCACCACCCAACCATCAGCTGCTGGACGCTGGCTGCAGCTCCTCCACCCCGCCATCAGCTGCTGGTGGCTGGCTGCAGCTCCTTCACCCCGCCATCAGCTGCTGGTGGCTGGCTGCAGCTCCTTCACCCCGCCATCACCAGCTGGAGGCTGGCTGCTGCTCCTGCACCCCGCCATCAGCTGCTGGAGGCTGCCTGCAGCTCCTGCGCCCCGCCATCAGCTGCTGGAGGCTGGCTGCTGCTCCTGCACCCTGCCATCAGCTGTTCGAGGCTGGCTGCAGCTCCTCCACCCCACCATCACCAGCTGGAGGCTGGTTGCAGCTCCTGCACCCCGTCATCAGCAGCTGGAGGCTGCCTGCTGCTCCTGCACCCCGCCATCAGCTGCTGGAGGCTGCCTGCAGCTCCTGCACCCCGCCATCATTTGCTGGAGGCTGGCTGCAGCTCCTGCAACCCGCCATCAGCTGCTGGAGGCTGGCTGCTGCTCCTCCACCCCACCATGACCTGCTGGAGGCTGGCTGCAGCTCCTTCACACCGCCATCAGCTGATGGATGCTGGCTGAACGCTGGAGGCTGGCTGCTGCTCCCACACACCGCCATCAGCTCCTGGAGGCTGGCTGGCTGCTGGAGGCTGTCTGCTGCTGCTCCTCCACCCCGCCATCACCAGCTGGAGGCTGGCTGCTGGAGGCTGGCTGCAGCTCCTGCACCCCACCATCAGCTGCTGGAGGCTGGCTTCTGCTCCTCCACCCCGCCATCAGCTGCTGGGGGCTGGCTGCTGGAGGCTGGCTGCAGCTCCTCCACCCCGCCATCACCAGCTGGAGGCTGGTTGCAGCTCCTGCACCCCGCCATCAGCTGCTGGAGGCTGCCTGCTGCTCCTGCACCCCGCCATCAGCTGCTGGAGGCTGCCTGCACCTCCTGCACCCCGCCATCAGCTGCTGGAGGCTGGCTTCTGCTCCTCCACCCCGCCATCAGCTGATGGAGGCTGCCTGCTTCTCCACCCCGCCATCACTAGCTGGAGGCTGGCTGCTGGAGGCTGGCTGCAGCTCCTCCACCCCGCCATCAGCTGCTGGAGGCTGCCTGCAGCTCCTGCACCCCGCCATCACCAGCTGGAGGCTGGCTTCTGCTCCTCCACCCCGCCATCAGCTGATGGAGGCTGCCTGCTTCTCCACCCCGCCATCACTAGCTGGAGGCTGGCTGCTGGAGGCTGGCTGCAGCTCCTCCACCCCGCCATCAGCTGCTGGAGGCTGGCTGCTGCTCCTGCACCCCGCCATCAGCTGCTGGAGGCTGGCTGCTGCTCCTCCACCCAACCATCAGCTGCTGGACGCTGGCTGCAGCTCCTCCACCCCACCATCAGCTGCTGGACGCTGGCTGCAGCTCCTCCACCCCGCCATCAGCTGCTGGAGGCTGCCTGCAGCTCCTGCACCCCGCCATCAGCTGCTGGAGGCTGCCTGCAGCTCCTGCACCCCGCCATCAGCTGCTGGTGGCTGGCTGCAGCTCCTTCACCCCGCCATCACCAGCTGGAGGCTGGCTGCTGCTCCTGCACCCCGCCATCAGCTGCTGGAGGCTGCCTGCAGCTCCTGCGCCCCGCCATCAGCTGCTGGAGGCTGGCTGCTGCTCCTGCACCCTGCCATCAGCTGTTCGAGGCTGGCTGCAGCTCCTCCACCCCACCATCACCAGCTGGAGGCTGGTTGCAGCTCCTGCACCCCGTCATCAGCAGCTGGAGGCTGCCTGCTGCTCCTGCACCCCGCCATCAGCTGCTGGAGGCTGCCTGCAGCTCCTGCACCCCGCCATCATTTGCTGGAGGCTGGCTGCAGCTCCTGCAACCCGCCATCAGCTGCTGGAGGCTGGCTGCTGCTCCTCCACCCCACCATGACCTGCTGGAGGCTGGCTGCAGCTCCTTCACACCGCCATCAGCTGATGGATGCTGGCTGAACGCTGGAGGCTGGCTGCTGCTCCCACACACCGCCATCAGCTCCTGGAGGCTGGCTGGCTGCTGGAGGCTGTCTGCTGCTGCTCCTCCACCCCGCCATCACCAGCTGGAGGCTGGCTGCTGGAGGCTGGCTGCAGCTCCTGCACCCCACCATCAGCTGCTGGAGGCTGGCTTCTGCTCCTCCACCCCGCCATCAGCTGCTGGGGGCTGGCTGCTGGAGGCTGGCTGCAGCTCCTCCACCCCGCCATCACCAGCTGGAGGCTGGTTGCAGCTCCTGCACCCCGCCATCAGCTGCTGGAGGCTGCCTGCTGCTCCTGCACCCCGCCATCAGCTGCTGGAGGCTGCCTGCACCTCCTGCACCCCGCCATCAGCTGCTGGAGGCTGGCTTCTGCTCCTCCACCCCGCCATCAGCTGATGGAGGCTGCCTGCTTCTCCACCCCGCCATCACTAGCTGGAGGCTGGCTGCTGGAGGCTGGCTGCAGCTCCTCCACCCCGCCATCAGCTGCTGGAGGCTGCCTGCAGCTCCTGCACCCCGCCATCACCAGCTGGAGGCTGGCTTCTGCTCCTCCACCCCGCCATCAGCTGATGGAGGCTGCCTGCTTCTCCACCCCGCCATCACTAGCTGGAGGCTGGCTGCTGGAGGCTGGCTGCAGCTCCTCCACCCCGCCATCAGCTGCTGGAGGCTGGCTGCTGCTCCTGCACCCCGCCATCAGCTGCTGGAGGCTGGCTGCTGCTCCTCCACCCAACCATCAGCTGCTGGACGCTGGCTGCAGCTCCTCCACCCCACCATCAGCTGCTGGACGCTGGCTGCAGCTCCTCCACCCCGCCATCAGCTGCTGGAGGCTGCCTGCAGCTCCTGCACCCCGCCATCAGCTGCTGGAGGCTGCCTGCAGCTCCTGCACCCCGCCATCACCAGCTGGAGGCTGGCTTCTGCTCCTCCACCCCGCCATCAGCTGATGGAGGCTGCCTGCTTCTCCACCCCGCCATCACTAGCTGGAGGCTGGCTGCTGGAGGCTGGCTGCTGCTCCTCCACCCAACCATCAGCTGCTGGACGCTGGCTGCAGCTCCTCCACCCCACCATCAGCTGCTGGACGCTGGCTGCAGCTCCTGCACCCCGCCATCAGCTGCTGGAGGCTGGCTTCTGCTCCTCCACCCCGCCATCAGCTGCTGGAGGCTGCCTGCTGCTCCTGCACCCCGCCATCAGCTGCTGGAGGCTGGCTGCTGCTCCTGCACCCCGCCATCAGCTGCTGGAGGCTGGCTGCTGGAGGCTGGCTGCAGCTCCTCCACCCCACCATCAGCTGCTGGACGCTGGCTGCAGCTCCTCCACCCCACCATCAGCTGCTGGACGCTGGCTGCAGCTCCTGCACCCCGCCATCAGCTGCTGGAGGCTGGCTTCTGCTCCTCCACCCCGCCATCAGCTG
>NW_027223082.1:114971-124971 GCF_043380555.1 Nothobranchius furzeri
CAGTAGTTGTGGTTCTCGCCCCGGGACTTGGGTCATAGTATAGCCCAAGTGGGACACTTGTGTCGGACTAGGGAGGCTCTGCCGTGCCCCCTTGAGGTCTAAAGGATGACCATGAGGTCAAAAGGATGACCAGTAGTTGTGGTTCTCGCCCCGGGACTTGGGTCAGAGTATGGCCCAAGTGGTGCACTTGTGTCGGTCTAGGGAGGCTGTGCCGGTCCCCCTGGAGGTCTAAAGGATGACCAGTAGTTGTGGTTCTCGCCCCGGGACTTGGGTCAGAGTATAGCCCAAGTGGAGCACTTGTGTCGGACTAGGGAGGCTGTGCCGGGCCCCCTGGAGGTCTAAAGGATGACCAGTAGTTGTGGTTCTCACCCCGGGTCGTGGGTCCGAGTCTGGCCCGAGTAGAGCACTTTGGTCGGCTACCGGGGGGTGTGCCGTGCCCCCTGGAGGTCTAAAGGATGACCAGTAGTTGTGGTTCTCGCCCCGGGACTTGGGTCAGAGTATAGCCCAAGTGGAGCACTTGTGTCGGCCTAGGGAGGCTGTGCCGGGCCCCCTGGAGATCTAAAGGATGACCATGAGGTCAAAAGGATGACCAGTAGTTGTGGTTCTCGCCCCGGGACTTGGGTCAGAGTATAGCCCAAGTGGAGCACTTGTGTCGGCCTAGGGAGGCTGTGCCGGGCCCCCTGGAGGTCTAAAGGATGACCAGTAGTTGTGGTTCTCGCACCGGGACTTGGGTCAGAGTACAGCCCAAGTGGAGCACTTGTGTCGGTCTAGGGAGGCTGTGCCGGGCCCCCTGGAGGTCTAAAGGATGACCATGAGGTCAAAAGGATGACCAGTAGTTGTGGTTCTCGCCCCGGGACTTGGGTCAGAGTATAGCCCAAGTGGAGCACTTGTGTCGGACTAGGGAGGCTGTGCCGTGCCCCCTGGAGGTCTAAAGGATGACCAGTAGTTGTGGTTCTCGCCCCGGGACTTGGGTCAGAGTATAGCCCAAGTGGAGCACTTGTGTCGGCCTAGGGAGGCTGTGCCGGGCCCCCTGGAGGTCTAAAGGATGACCATGAGGTCAAAAGGATGACCAGTAGTTGTGGTTCTCGCCCCGGGACTTGGGTCAGAGTATAGCCCAAGTGGAGCACTTGTGTCGGACTAGGGAGGCTGTGCCGTGCCCCCTGGAGGTCTAAAGGATGACCAGTAGTTGTGGTTCTCGCCCCGGGACTTGGGTCAGAGTATAGCCCAAGTGGAGCACTTGTGTCGGACTAGGGAGGCTGTGCCGTGCCCCCTGGAGGTCTAAAGGATGACCAGTAGTTGTGGTTCTCGCCCCGGGACTTGGGTCATAGTATAGCCCAAGTGGAGCACTTGGGTCGGACTAGGGAGGCTGTGTCGTGCCCCCTGGAGGTCTAAAGGATGACCAGTAGTTGTGGTTCTCGCCCCGGGACTTGGGTCAGAGAATAGCCCAAGTGGGACACTTGTGTCGGACTAGGGAGGCTCTGCCGTGCCCCCTGGAGGTCTAAAGGATGACCAGTAGTTGTGGTTCTCGCCCCGGGACTTGGGTCAGAGTATAGCCCAAGTGGAGCACTTGTGTCGGACTAGGGAGGCTGTGCCGTGCCCCCTGGAGGTCTAAAGGATGACCATTAGTTGTGGTTCTCGCCCCGGGACTTGGGTCAGAGTACAGCCCAAGTGGAGCACTTGCGTCGGACTAGGGAGGCTGTGCCGGGCCCCCTGGAGGTCTAAAGGATGACCAGTAGTTGTGGTTCTCGCCCCGGGCCGTGGGTCTGAGTATGGCCCAAGTGGGACACTTGTGTCGGACTAGGGAGGCTCTGCCGTGCCCCCTTGAGGTCTAAAGGATGACCAGTAGTTGTGGTTCTCGCCCCGGGACTTGGGTCATAGTATAGCCCAAGTGGGACACTTGTGTCGGACTAGGGAGGCTCTGCCGTGCCCCCTTGAGGTCTAAAGGATGACCATGAGGTCAAAAGGATGACCAGTAGTTGTGGTTCTCGCCCCGGGACTTGGGTCAGAGTATGGCCCAAGTGGTGCACTTGTGTCGGTCTAGGGAGGCTGTGCCGGTCCCCCTGGAGGTCTAAAGGATGACCAGTAGTTGTGGTTCTCGCCCCGGGACTTGGGTCAGAGTATAGCCCAAGTGGAGCACTTGTGTCGGACTAGGGAGGCTGTGCCGGGCCCCCTGGAGGTCTAAAGGATGACCAGTAGTTGTGGTTCTCACCCCGGGTCGTGGGTCCGAGTCTGGCCCGAGTAGAGCACTTTGGTCGGCTACCGGGGGGTGTGCCGTGCCCCCTGGAGGTCTAAAGGATGACCAGTAGTTGTGGTTCTCGCCCCGGGACTTGGGTCAGAGTATAGCCCAAGTGGAGCACTTGTGTCGGCCTAGGGAGGCTGTGCCGGGCCCCCTGGAGATCTAAAGGATGACCATGAGGTCAAAAGGATGACCAGTAGTTGTGGTTCTCGCCCCGGGACTTGGGTCAGAGTATAGCCCAAGTGGAGCACTTGTGTCGGCCTAGGGAGGCTGTGCCGGGCCCCCTGGAGGTCTAAAGGATGACCAGTAGTTGTGGTTCTCGCACCGGGACTTGGGTCAGAGTACAGCCCAAGTGGAGCACTTGTGTCGGTCTAGGGAGGCTGTGCCGGGCCCCCTGGAGGTCTAAAGGATGACCAGTAGTTGTGGTTCTCGCCCCGGGCCGTGGGTCTGAGTATGGCCCAAGTGGGGCACTTGCGTCGGACTGGGGAGGCTCTGCCGCGCCCCCTGGAGGTCAAAAGGATGACCAGTAGTTGTGGTTCTCACCCCGGGTCGTGGGTCCGAGTCTGGCCCGAGTAGAGCACTTTGGTCGGCTACCGGGGGGTGTGCCGTGCCCCCTGGAGCCATGGGAGTGAGCTCCAGCAGACTGGTATTTTTCGGAGAACCAGGCCCACACTCCTCAGACTTTGTGCCCAGGGACAGGCCACCAAAATCGGCCGCGGCTCGTGCACTTTGCCCCTGCGTTTCTCCCAGAACCAGAGCCGGAAAAATCCCAAAATTGATGCCCAGAGATAGTCGACTCTGCCTGGAATAGATTGCCACCCAAACCCGCCAACTCACGCTGGTTTTCCGATGGCCTCACCTACTAACCCGAGCATGGTCATCGCTCGCACCTTCCAAAACCTCCAGGGGCGCAGGCACTTTTCATTTACTGGCCATAAGGCCGACCGCCTTAAGCGTTAAGCGATAAGCGAAAGGCTTAGTTTGGACTTAGTTTTTGGAGCGACGAGGTCGCCGTTTTGTCAATTCTGAACCGATTTTCACGCGGTTTTCGACTGCCTGCGCCTGGGGAGCCGCCCAGAAGCCCCAGGCAGTGTTCTGGGTGGACTTCCGGACCGGTCCGGACCCGGTACCGGCCGGGGGAACCGCACCACGCCTCTCGGGCGTTTCTACACCGATTTTCGCGGGGTTTTCGACTGCATAGACGGGGCCACCTGCTGCAGGGCCCGAGGGAGGGCCTTACTGAGCTGGGTCCGACGCAGGGCCCGGTTCCTGGAGCCCGCTGGGGGGGGGGGGGGGGTTCTCTAAGGCTCACGGCGGGCTGCTGAGGGGCCGGATCGGATGCAGACAGGCGCTCCTCTGCCCAGGTCTTTGCTCCCCTGCCCCACTAGGAATGGAAGACACACTGCCAACAGCTTCTGGAGGGTGATGGGCCCTGCTGCAGACCAGGTCCGACCCAGGTTTCAGCTATCCCACCCCGCAGGGACTTAAAGACACACTGCCATCAGCTTCTGGAGGCTGCTGAGCTCTACTATAGAGCAGGTCCGACCCAGGTTTCAGCTCCTGCAGCCCACTAGGACTTAAACACACACTGCCATCAGCGTCTGGATGGTGATGGGCCCTGCTGCAGACCAGGTCCGACCCAGGTTTCAGCTATCCCACCCCGCAGGGACTTAAAGACACACTGCCATCAGCTTCTGGAGGCTGCTGAGCTCTACTATAGAGCAGGTCCGACCCAGGTTTCAGCTCCTGCAGCCCACTAGGACTTAAACACACACTGCCATCAGCGTCTGGATGGTGATGGGCCCTGCTGCAGACCAGGTCCGACCCAGGTATCAGCTCCTGCACCCCGCAGGGAATTGAAGACACACTGCCATCAGCTTCTGGAGGCTGCTGAGCTCTGCTATAGACCAGGTCCGACCCAGGTTTCAGCTCCTGCACCCCGCAGGGAACTAAACACACACTGCCATCTGCAACTGGAGGCTGCTGAGCCCTGCTGCAGACCAGGTCCGACCCAGGTTATGGCTCTCCCACCCCCCTGGGACTTAAACACACACAGCCATCAGCTTCTGGATGGTGATGGGCCCTGCTGCAGACCAGGTCCGACCCAGGTTTCAGCTCCTCAACCCCGCAGGGACTTAAACCCACACCGCCATCAGCTTCTGGAGGGTGATGGGCCCTGCTGCGGGCCAGGTCCGACCCAGGTTTCAGCTCTCCCACCCCGCAGGGACTTAAACACACACAGCCATCAGCTTCTGGGGGCTGCTGAGCCCTGCTGCAGACCAGGTCCGACCCAGGTTTCAGCTCTCCCACCCCGCAGGGTCTTTAACACACACACTGCCATCAGCTGCTGGAGGCTGCTGAGCTCCGCTATAGACCAGGTCCGACCCAGGTTTCTGCTCCTGCACCCCGCAGGGAATGAAAGACACACTGCCATCAGCTTCTGGAGGCTGCTGAGCCCTGCTGCAGACCAGGTCCGACCCAGGTATCGGCTCTCCAACCAGGCAGAGACTTAAACACACACACACACACACACACTGCCATCAGCTTCTGGGGGCTGCTGAGCTCTGCTGTAGACCGGGTCCGACCCAGGTTTCTGCTCCTCCACCCCGCAGGGACTTAAACACACACTGCCACCAGCTTCTGGAGGGTGATGGGCCCTGCTTTAGACCAGGTCTGACCCGGGATATAGCTCTCCCACCCCGCAGGGACTTAAACACTCACTGCCATCAGCTGCTGGAGGCTGCCGAGCTCTGCTGCAGACCAGGTCCCACCCAGGTTTCTGCTCCTGCACCCCGCAGGGACTTAAACACACACTGCCACCAGCTTCTGGAGGGTGATGGGCCCTGCTGTGGACCAGGTCCGACCCGGATATCAGCTCTCCCACCAGGCAGGGACTTAAACACACACTGCAATCAGCTGCTGGAGGCTGCTGAGCTCTACTATAGACCAGGTCCGACCCAGGTTTCAGCTCTCCCACCAGGCAGTGACTTAAAGACACACTGCCATCAGCTGCTGGAGGCTGCTGAGCTCTTCTATAGACCAGGTCCGACCCAGGTTTCAGCTCTCACACCAGGCAGGGACTTAAACACACACTGCCATCAGCTGCTGGAGGCTGCTGAGCTCTGCTATAGACCAGGTCCGACCCAGGTTTCAGCTCTCCCACCAGGCAGGGACTTAAAGACACACTGCCATCAGCTGCTGGAGGCTGCCGAGCCCTGCTGCAGACCATGTCCGACCCAGGTTTCAGCTCTCCCACCAGGCAGGGACTTAGAGGCACGCTGCCATCAGCTTCTGGAGGCTGCTGAGCTCTGCCATAGACCAGGTCCGACCGAGGTTTCAGCTCTCCCACCCCGCAGGGACTTAAACACACACTGCCATCAGCTGCTGGAGGCTGCTGAGCTCTGCTATAGACCAGGTCCGACCCGGGATATAGCTCTCCCACCCCGCAGGGACTTAAACACACACTGCCATCAGCTGCTGGAGGCTGCTGAGCTCTTCTATAGACCAGGTCCGACCCAGGTTTCAGCTCTCCCACCCCGCAGGGACTTGAACACACACTGCCATCAGCTTCTGGAGGCTGCTGAGCTCTGCTATAGACCAGGTCCGACCCAGGTTTCTGCTCCTCCACCCCGCAGGGAATTAAAGACACACTGCCATCAGCTTCTGGATGGTGATGGGCCCTGCTGCAGACCAAGTCCGACCCGGGTTACAGCTCTCCCACCAGGCAGGGAATTAAACACACACTGCCATCAGCTGCTGGAGGCTGCTGAGCTCCGCTATAGACCAGGTCCGACCCGGGTTCCTGCTCCTGCACCCCGCAGGGACCAAAACACACACACTGCCATCAGCTTCTGGAGGCTGCTGAGCTCTTCTATAGACCAGGTCCGACCCAGGTTTCAGCTCTCCCACCAGGCAGGGACTTAAACACACACTGCCATCACCTTCTGCTGGCTGCTGAGCTCTGCTGCAGACCAGGTCCGACCCAGGTTTCAGCTCCTGCACCCCGCAGGGAACTAAACACACACTGCCGTCACCTTCTGCTGGCTGCTGAGCCCTGCTGCAGACCAGGTCCGACCCAGGTTTCAGCTCCTGCACCCCGCAGTGGATTAAAGACACACTGCCATCAGGTTCTGGAGGCTGCTGAGCTCTGCTGCAGACCAGGTCCGACCCAGGTTATGGCTCTCCCACCCCGCAGGGACTTAAACACACACCGCCGTCAGCTTCTGGATGGTGATGGGCCCTGCTGCAGACCAGGTCCGACCCACGTTTCAGCTCTCCCACCCCGCAGGGGATGAAACACACACTGCCATCAGCTTCTGGAGGCTGCTGAGCTCTGCTAAAGACCAGGTCCGACCCAGCTTTCAGCTCTCCCACCAGGCAGGGAGTTAAAGACACACTGTCATCGGCTTCTGGAGGGTGCTGAGCCCTGCTGCACACCAAGTCTGACCCAGGTTTCAGCTCATCCACCCCGCAGGGACCTAAACACACACTGCCATCAGCTTCTGAGTGGTAATGGGCCCTGCTGCAGACCAGGTCCGACCCAGGTTTCAGCTCCTCCACCCCGCCATCACCAGCTGGAGGCTGGCTGCTGCTCCTGCACCCTGCCATCAGCTGCTGGAGGCTTCTGTTCCTCCACCCCGCCATCAGCAGCTGGAGGCTGGCTGCTGGAGGCTGGCTGCTGCTCCTCCACCCCGCCATCACCAGCTGGAGGCTGGTTGCAGCTCCTGCACCCCGCCATCAGCTGCTGGAGGCTGCCTGCAGCCCCTGCACCCCGCCATCAGCTGCTGGAGGCTGGCTGCAGCTCCTGCACACCGCCATCAGCTGCTGGAGGCTGCCTGCAGCTCCTGCACCCCGCCATCAGCTGCTGGAGGCTGGCTGCTGCTCCTGCACCCCGCCAGCAGCTGCTGGAGGCTGGCTGCTGCTCCTCCACCCAACCATCAGCTGCTGGACGCTGGCTGCTGCTCCTGCACCCCGCCATCAGCTGCTGGAGGCTGGCTGCTGCTCCTCCACCACCCAACCATCAGCTGCTGGACGCTGGCTGCAGCTCCTCCACCCCGCCATCAGCTGCTGGTGGCTGGCTGCAGCTCCTTCACCCCGCCATCAGCTGCTGGTGGCTGGCTGCAGCTCCTTCACCCCGCCATCACCAGCTGGAGGCTGGCTGCTGCTCCTGCACCCCGCCATCAGCTGCTGGAGGCTGCCTGCAGCTCCTGCGCCCCGCCATCAGCTGCTGGAGGCTGGCTGCTGCTCCTGCACCCTGCCATCAGCTGTTCGAGGCTGGCTGCAGCTCCTCCACCCCACCATCACCAGCTGGAGGCTGGTTGCAGCTCCTGCACCCCGTCATCAGCAGCTGGAGGCTGCCTGCTGCTCCTGCACCCCGCCATCAGCTGCTGGAGGCTGCCTGCAGCTCCTGCACCCCGCCATCATTTGCTGGAGGCTGGCTGCAGCTCCTGCAACCCGCCATCAGCTGCTGGAGGCTGGCTGCTGCTCCTCCACCCCACCATGACCTGCTGGAGGCTGGCTGCAGCTCCTTCACACCGCCATCAGCTGATGGATGCTGGCTGAACGCTGGAGGCTGGCTGCTGCTCCCACACACCGCCATCAGCTCCTGGAGGCTGGCTGGCTGCTGGAGGCTGTCTGCTGCTGCTCCTCCACCCCGCCATCACCAGCTGGAGGCTGGCTGCTGGAGGCTGGCTGCAGCTCCTGCACCCCACCATCAGCTGCTGGAGGCTGGCTTCTGCTCCTCCACCCCGCCATCAGCTGCTGGGGGCTGGCTGCTGGAGGCTGGCTGCAGCTCCTCCACCCCGCCATCACCAGCTGGAGGCTGGTTGCAGCTCCTGCACCCCGCCATCAGCTGCTGGAGGCTGCCTGCTGCTCCTGCACCCCGCCATCAGCTGCTGGAGGCTGCCTGCACCTCCTGCACCCCGCCATCAGCTGCTGGAGGCTGGCTTCTGCTCCTCCACCCCGCCATCAGCTGATGGAGGCTGCCTGCTTCTCCACCCCGCCATCACTAGCTGGAGGCTGGCTGCTGGAGGCTGGCTGCAGCTCCTCCACCCCGCCATCAGCTGCTGGAGGCTGCCTGCAGCTCCTGCACCCCGCCATCACCAGCTGGAGGCTGGCTTCTGCTCCTCCACCCCGCCATCAGCTGATGGAGGCTGCCTGCTTCTCCACCCCGCCATCACTAGCTGGAGGCTGGCTGCTGGAGGCTGGCTGCAGCTCCTCCACCCCGCCATCAGCTGCTGGAGGCTGGCTGCTGCTCCTGCACCCCGCCATCAGCTGCTGGAGGCTGGCTGCTGCTCCTCCACCCAACCATCAGCTGCTGGACGCTGGCTGCAGCTCCTCCACCCCACCATCAGCTGCTGGACGCTGGCTGCAGCTCCTCCACCCCGCCATCAGCTGCTGGAGGCTGCCTGCAGCTCCTGCACCCCGCCATCAGCTGCTGGAGGCTGCCTGCAGCTCCTGCACCCCGCCATCAGCTGCTGGTGGCTGGCTGCAGCTCCTTCACCCCGCCATCACCAGCTGGAGGCTGGCTGCTGCTCCTGCACCCCGCCATCAGCTGCTGGAGGCTGCCTGCAGCTCCTGCGCCCCGCCATCAGCTGCTGGAGGCTGGCTGCTGCTCCTGCACCCTGCCATCAGCTGTTCGAGGCTGGCTGCAGCTCCTCCACCCCACCATCACCAGCTGGAGGCTGGTTGCAGCTCCTGCACCCCGTCATCAGCAGCTGGAGGCTGCCTGCTGCTCCTGCACCCCGCCATCAGCTGCTGGAGGCTGCCTGCAGCTCCTGCACCCCGCCATCATTTGCTGGAGGCTGGCTGCAGCTCCTGCAACCCGCCATCAGCTGCTGGAGGCTGGCTGCTGCTCCTCCACCCCACCATGACCTGCTGGAGGCTGGCTGCAGCTCCTTCACACCGCCATCAGCTGATGGATGCTGGCTGAACGCTGGAGGCTGGCTGCTGCTCCCACACACCGCCATCAGCTCCTGGAGGCTGGCTGGCTGCTGGAGGCTGTCTGCTGCTGCTCCTCCACCCCGCCATCACCAGCTGGAGGCTGGCTGCTGGAGGCTGGCTGCAGCTCCTGCACCCCACCATCAGCTGCTGGAGGCTGGCTTCTGCTCCTCCACCCCGCCATCAGCTGCTGGGGGCTGGCTGCTGGAGGCTGGCTGCAGCTCCTCCACCCCGCCATCACCAGCTGGAGGCTGGTTGCAGCTCCTGCACCCCGCCATCAGCTGCTGGAGGCTGCCTGCTGCTCCTGCACCCCGCCATCAGCTGCTGGAGGCTGCCTGCACCTCCTGCACCCCGCCATCAGCTGCTGGAGGCTGGCTTCTGCTCCTCCACCCCGCCATCAGCTGATGGAGGCTGCCTGCTTCTCCACCCCGCCATCACTAGCTGGAGGCTGGCTGCTGGAGGCTGGCTGCAGCTCCTCCACCCCGCCATCAGCTGCTGGAGGCTGCCTGCAGCTCCTGCACCCCGCCATCACCAGCTGGAGGCTGGCTTCTGCTCCTCCACCCCGCCATCAGCTGATGGAGGCTGCCTGCTTCTCCACCCCGCCATCACTAGCTGGAGGCTGGCTGCTGGAGGCTGGCTGCAGCTCCTCCACCCCGCCATCAGCTGCTGGAGGCTGGCTGCTGCTCCTGCACCCCGCCATCAGCTGCTGGAGGCTGGCTGCTGCTCCTCCACCCAACCATCAGCTGCTGGACGCTGGCTGCAGCTCCTCCACCCCACCATCAGCTGCTGGACGCTGGCTGCAGCTCCTCCACCCCGCCATCAGCT
>NW_027223082.1:137471-149971 GCF_043380555.1 Nothobranchius furzeri
TGTGCCGTGCCCCCTGGAGGTCTAAAGGATGACCAGTAGTTGTGGTTCTCGCCCCGGGACTTGGGTCATAGTATAGCCCAAGTGGAGCACTTGGGTCGGACTAGGGAGGCTGTGTCGTGCCCCCTGGAGGTCTAAAGGATGACCAGTAGTTGTGGTTCTCGCCCCGGGACTTGGGTCAGAGAATAGCCCAAGTGGGACACTTGTGTCGGACTAGGGAGGCTCTGCCGTGCCCCCTGGAGGTCTAAAGGATGACCAGTAGTTGTGGTTCTCGCCCCGGGACTTGGGTCATAGTATAGCCCAAGTGGAGCACTTGGGTCGGACTAGGGAGGCTGTGTCGTGCCCCCTGGAGGTCTAAAGGATGACCAGTAGTTGTGGTTCTCGCCCCGGGACTTGGGTCAGAGAATAGCCCAAGTGGGACACTTGTGTCGGACTAGGGAGGCTCTGCCGTGCCCCCTGGAGGTCTAAAGGATGACCAGTAGTTGTGGTTCTCGCCCCGGGACTTGGGTCAGAGTATAGCCCAAGTGGAGCACTTGTGTCGGACTAGGGAGGCTGTGCCGTGCCCCCTGGAGGTCTAAAGGATGACCATTAGTTGTGGTTCTCGCCCCGGGACTTGGGTCAGAGTACAGCCCAAGTGGAGCACTTGCGTCGGACTAGGGAGGCTGTGCCGGGCCCCCTGGAGGTCTAAAGGATGACCAGTAGTTGTGGTTCTCGCCCCGGGCCGTGGGTCTGAGTATGGCCCAAGTGGGACACTTGTGTCGGACTAGGGAGGCTCTGCCGTGCCCCCTTGAGGTCTAAAGGATGACCAGTAGTTGTGGTTCTCGCCCCGGGACTTGGGTCATAGTATAGCCCAAGTGGGACACTTGTGTCGGACTAGGGAGGCTCTGCCGTGCCCCCTTGAGGTCTAAAGGATGACCATGAGGTCAAAAGGATGACCAGTAGTTGTGGTTCTCGCCCCGGGACTTGGGTCAGAGTATGGCCCAAGTGGTGCACTTGTGTCGGTCTAGGGAGGCTGTGCCGGTCCCCCTGGAGGTCTAAAGGATGACCAGTAGTTGTGGTTCTCGCCCCGGGACTTGGGTCAGAGTATAGCCCAAGTGGAGCACTTGTGTCGGACTAGGGAGGCTGTGCCGGGCCCCCTGGAGGTCTAAAGGATGACCAGTAGTTGTGGTTCTCACCCCGGGTCGTGGGTCCGAGTCTGGCCCGAGTAGAGCACTTTGGTCGGCTACCGGGGGGTGTGCCGTGCCCCCTGGAGGTCTAAAGGATGACCAGTAGTTGTGGTTCTCGCCCCGGGACTTGGGTCAGAGTATAGCCCAAGTGGAGCACTTGTGTCGGCCTAGGGAGGCTGTGCCGGGCCCCCTGGAGATCTAAAGGATGACCATGAGGTCAAAAGGATGACCAGTAGTTGTGGTTCTCGCCCCGGGACTTGGGTCAGAGTATAGCCCAAGTGGAGCACTTGTGTCGGCCTAGGGAGGCTGTGCCGGGCCCCCTGGAGGTCTAAAGGATGACCAGTAGTTGTGGTTCTCGCACCGGGACTTGGGTCAGAGTACAGCCCAAGTGGAGCACTTGTGTCGGTCTAGGGAGGCTGTGCCGGGCCCCCTGGAGGTCTAAAGGATGACCATGAGGTCAAAAGGATGACCAGTAGTTGTGGTTCTCGCCCCGGGACTTGGGTCAGAGTATAGCCCAAGTGGAGCACTTGTGTCGGACTAGGGAGGCTGTGCCGTGCCCCCTGGAGGTCTAAAGGATGACCAGTAGTTGTGGTTCTCGCCCCGGGACTTGGGTCAGAGTATAGCCCAAGTGGAGCACTTGTGTCGGCCTAGGGAGGCTGTGCCGGGCCCCCTGGAGGTCTAAAGGATGACCATGAGGTCAAAAGGATGACCAGTAGTTGTGGTTCTCGCCCCGGGACTTGGGTCAGAGTATAGCCCAAGTGGAGCACTTGTGTCGGACTAGGGAGGCTGTGCCGTGCCCCCTGGAGGTCTAAAGGATGACCAGTAGTTGTGGTTCTCGCCCCGGGACTTGGGTCAGAGTATAGCCCAAGTGGAGCACTTGTGTCGGACTAGGGAGGCTGTGCCGTGCCCCCTGGAGGTCTAAAGGATGACCAGTAGTTGTGGTTCTCGCCCCGGGACTTGGGTCATAGTATAGCCCAAGTGGAGCACTTGGGTCGGACTAGGGAGGCTGTGTCGTGCCCCCTGGAGGTCTAAAGGATGACCAGTAGTTGTGGTTCTCGCCCCGGGACTTGGGTCAGAGAATAGCCCAAGTGGGACACTTGTGTCGGACTAGGGAGGCTCTGCCGTGCCCCCTGGAGGTCTAAAGGATGACCAGTAGTTGTGGTTCTCGCCCCGGGACTTGGGTCAGAGTATAGCCCAAGTGGAGCACTTGTGTCGGACTAGGGAGGCTGTGCCGTGCCCCCTGGAGGTCTAAAGGATGACCATTAGTTGTGGTTCTCGCCCCGGGACTTGGGTCAGAGTACAGCCCAAGTGGAGCACTTGCGTCGGACTAGGGAGGCTGTGCCGGGCCCCCTGGAGGTCTAAAGGATGACCAGTAGTTGTGGTTCTCGCCCCGGGCCGTGGGTCTGAGTATGGCCCAAGTGGGACACTTGTGTCGGACTAGGGAGGCTCTGCCGTGCCCCCTTGAGGTCTAAAGGATGACCAGTAGTTGTGGTTCTCGCCCCGGGACTTGGGTCATAGTATAGCCCAAGTGGGACACTTGTGTCGGACTAGGGAGGCTCTGCCGTGCCCCCTTGAGGTCTAAAGGATGACCATGAGGTCAAAAGGATGACCAGTAGTTGTGGTTCTCGCCCCGGGACTTGGGTCAGAGTATGGCCCAAGTGGTGCACTTGTGTCGGTCTAGGGAGGCTGTGCCGGTCCCCCTGGAGGTCTAAAGGATGACCAGTAGTTGTGGTTCTCGCCCCGGGACTTGGGTCAGAGTATAGCCCAAGTGGAGCACTTGTGTCGGACTAGGGAGGCTGTGCCGGGCCCCCTGGAGGTCTAAAGGATGACCAGTAGTTGTGGTTCTCACCCCGGGTCGTGGGTCCGAGTCTGGCCCGAGTAGAGCACTTTGGTCGGCTACCGGGGGGTGTGCCGTGCCCCCTGGAGGTCTAAAGGATGACCAGTAGTTGTGGTTCTCGCCCCGGGACTTGGGTCAGAGTATAGCCCAAGTGGAGCACTTGTGTCGGCCTAGGGAGGCTGTGCCGGGCCCCCTGGAGATCTAAAGGATGACCATGAGGTCAAAAGGATGACCAGTAGTTGTGGTTCTCGCCCCGGGACTTGGGTCAGAGTATAGCCCAAGTGGAGCACTTGTGTCGGCCTAGGGAGGCTGTGCCGGGCCCCCTGGAGGTCTAAAGGATGACCAGTAGTTGTGGTTCTCGCACCGGGACTTGGGTCAGAGTACAGCCCAAGTGGAGCACTTGTGTCGGTCTAGGGAGGCTGTGCCGGGCCCCCTGGAGGTCTAAAGGATGACCAGTAGTTGTGGTTCTCGCCCCGGGCCGTGGGTCTGAGTATGGCCCAAGTGGGGCACTTGCGTCGGACTGGGGAGGCTCTGCCGCGCCCCCTGGAGGTCAAAAGGATGACCAGTAGTTGTGGTTCTCACCCCGGGTCGTGGGTCCGAGTCTGGCCCGAGTAGAGCACTTTGGTCGGCTACCGGGGGGTGTGCCGTGCCCCCTGGAGCCATGGGAGTGAGCTCCAGCAGACTGGTATTTTTCGGAGAACCAGGCCCACACTCCTCAGACTTTGTGCCCAGGGACAGGCCACCAAAATCGGCCGCGGCTCGTGCACTTTGCCCCTGCGTTTCTCCCAGAACCAGAGCCGGAAAAATCCCAAAATTGATGCCCAGAGATAGTCGACTCTGCCTGGAATAGATTGCCACCCAAACCCGCCAACTCACGCTGGTTTTCCGATGGCCTCACCTACTAACCCGAGCATGGTCATCGCTCGCACCTTCCAAAACCTCCAGGGGCGCAGGCACTTTTCATTTACTGGCCATAAGGCCGACCGCCTTAAGCGTTAAGCGATAAGCGAAAGGCTTAGTTTGGACTTAGTTTTTGGAGCGACGAGGTCGCCGTTTTGTCAATTCTGAACCGATTTTCACGCGGTTTTCGACTGCCTGCGCCTGGGGAGCCGCCCAGAAGCCCCAGGCAGTGTTCTGGGTGGACTTCCGGACCGGTCCGGACCCGGTACCGGCCGGGGGAACCGCACCACGCCTCTCGGGCGTTTCTACACCGATTTTCGCGGGGTTTTCGACTGCATAGACGGGGCCACCTGCTGCAGGGCCCGAGGGAGGGCCTTACTGAGCTGGGTCCGACGCAGGGCCCGGTTCCTGGAGCCCGCT
Source organism: Nothobranchius furzeri (assembly GCF_043380555.1). Lineage (NCBI taxonomy): Eukaryota > Metazoa > Chordata > Actinopteri > Cyprinodontiformes > Nothobranchiidae > Nothobranchius > Nothobranchius furzeri. The sequence goes on from NW_027223082.1 coordinate 141,792, forward strand.
GGGGGGGGGGGGGGGTTCTCTAAGGCTCACGGCGGGCTGCTGAGGGGCCGGATCGGATGCAGACAGGCGCTCCTCTGCCCAGGTCTTTGCTCCCCTGCCCCACTAGGAATGGAAGACACACTGCCAACAGCTTCTGGAGGGTGATGGGCCCTGCTGCAGACCAGGTCCGACCCAGGTTTCAGCTATCCCACCCCGCAGGGACTTAAAGACACACTGCCATCAGCTTCTGGAGGCTGCTGAGCTCTACTATAGAGCAGGTCCGACCCAGGTTTCAGCTCCTGCAGCCCACTAGGACTTAAACACACACTGCCATCAGCGTCTGGATGGTGATGGGCCCTGCTGCAGACCAGGTCCGACCCAGGTTTCAGCTATCCCACCCCGCAGGGACTTAAAGACACACTGCCATCAGCTTCTGGAGGCTGCTGAGCTCTACTATAGAGCAGGTCCGACCCAGGTTTCAGCTCCTGCAGCCCACTAGGACTTAAACACACCTGCCATCAGCGTCTGGATGGTGATGGGCCCTGCTGCAGACCAGGTCCGACCCAGGTATCAGCTCCTGCACCCCGCAGGGAATTGAAGACACACTGCCATCAGCTTCTGGAGGCTGCTGAGCTCTGCTATAGACCAGGTCCGACCCAGGTTTCAGCTCCTGCACCCCGCAGGGAACTAAACACACACTGCCATCTGCAACTGGAGGCTGCTGAGCCCTGCTGCAGACCAGGTCCGACCCAGGTTATGGCTCTCCCACCCCCCTGGGACTTAAACACACACAGCCATCAGCTTCTGGATGGTGATGGGCCCTGCTGCAGACCAGGTCCGACCCAGGTTTCAGCTCCTCAACCCCGCAGGGACTTAAACCCACACCGCCATCAGCTTCTGGAGGGTGATGGGCCCTGCTGCGGGCCAGGTCCGACCCAGGTTTCAGCTCTCCCACCCCGCAGGGACTTAAACACACACAGCCATCAGCTTCTGGGGGCTGCTGAGCCCTGCTGCAGACCAGGTCCGACCCAGGTTTCAGCTCTCCCACCCCGCAGGGTCTTTAACACACACACTGCCATCAGCTGCTGGAGGCTGCTGAGCTCCGCTATAGACCAGGTCCGACCCAGGTTTCTGCTCCTGCACCCCGCAGGGAATGAAAGACACACTGCCATCAGCTTCTGGAGGCTGCTGAGCCCTGCTGCAGACCAGGTCCGACCCAGGTATCGGCTCTCCAACCAGGCAGAGACTTAAACACACACACACACACACACACTGCCATCAGCTTCTGGGGGCTGCTGAGCTCTGCTGTAGACCGGGTCCGACCCAGGTTTCTGCTCCTCCACCCCGCAGGGACTTAAACACACACTGCCACCAGCTTCTGGAGGGTGATGGGCCCTGCTTTAGACCAGGTCTGACCCGGGATATAGCTCTCCCACCCCGCAGGGACTTAAACACTCACTGCCATCAGCTGCTGGAGGCTGCCGAGCTCTGCTGCAGACCAGGTCCCACCCAGGTTTCTGCTCCTGCACCCCGCAGGGACTTAAACACACACTGCCACCAGCTTCTGGAGGGTGATGGGCCCTGCTGTGGACCAGGTCCGACCCGGATATCAGCTCTCCCACCAGGCAGGGACTTAAACACACACTGCAATCAGCTGCTGGAGGCTGCTGAGCTCTACTATAGACCAGGTCCGACCCAGGTTTCAGCTCTCCCACCAGGCAGTGACTTAAAGACACACTGCCATCAGCTGCTGGAGGCTGCTGAGCTCTTCTATAGACCAGGTCCGACCCAGGTTTCAGCTCTCACACCAGGCAGGGACTTAAACACACACTGCCATCAGCTGCTGGAGGCTGCTGAGCTCTGCTATAGACCAGGTCCGACCCAGGTTTCAGCTCTCCCACCAGGCAGGGACTTAAAGACACACTGCCATCAGCTGCTGGAGGCTGCCGAGCCCTGCTGCAGACCATGTCCGACCCAGGTTTCAGCTCTCCCACCAGGCAGGGACTTAGAGGCACGCTGCCATCAGCTTCTGGAGGCTGCTGAGCTCTGCCATAGACCAGGTCCGACCGAGGTTTCAGCTCTCCCACCCCGCAGGGACTTAAACACACACTGCCATCAGCTGCTGGAGGCTGCTGAGCTCTGCTATAGACCAGGTCCGACCCGGGATATAGCTCTCCCACCCCGCAGGGACTTAAACACACACTGCCATCAGCTGCTGGAGGCTGCTGAGCTCTTCTATAGACCAGGTCCGACCCAGGTTTCAGCTCTCCCACCCCGCAGGGACTTGAACACACACTGCCATCAGCTTCTGGAGGCTGCTGAGCTCTGCTATAGACCAGGTCCGACCCAGGTTTCTGCTCCTCCACCCCGCAGGGAATTAAAGACACACTGCCATCAGCTTCTGGATGGTGATGGGCCCTGCTGCAGACCAAGTCCGACCCGGGTTACAGCTCTCCCACCAGGCAGGGAATTAAACACACACTGCCATCAGCTGCTGGAGGCTGCTGAGCTCCGCTATAGACCAGGTCCGACCCGGGTTCCTGCTCCTGCACCCCGCAGGGACCAAAACACACACACTGCCATCAGCTTCTGGAGGCTGCTGAGCTCTTCTATAGACCAGGTCCGACCCAGGTTTCAGCTCTCCCACCAGGCAGGGACTTAAACACACACTGCCATCACCTTCTGCTGGCTGCTGAGCTCTGCTGCAGACCAGGTCCGACCCAGGTTTCAGCTCCTGCACCCCGCAGGGAACTAAACACACACTGCCGTCACCTTCTGCTGGCTGCTGAGCCCTGCTGCAGACCAGGTCCGACCCAGGTTTCAGCTCCTGCACCCCGCAGTGGATTAAAGACACACTGCCATCAGGTTCTGGAGGCTGCTGAGCTCTGCTGCAGACCAGGTCCGACCCAGGTTATGGCTCTCCCACCCCGCAGGGACTTAAACACACACCGCCGTCAGCTTCTGGATGGTGATGGGCCCTGCTGCAGACCAGGTCCGACCCACGTTTCAGCTCTCCCACCCCGCAGGGGATGAAACACACACTGCCATCAGCTTCTGGAGGCTGCTGAGCTCTGCTAAAGACCAGGTCCGACCCAGCTTTCAGCTCTCCCACCAGGCAGGGAGTTAAAGACACACTGTCATCGGCTTCTGGAGGGTGCTGAGCCCTGCTGCACACCAAGTCTGACCCAGGTTTCAGCTCATCCACCCCGCAGGGACCTAAACACACACTGCCATCAGCTTCTGAGTGGTAATGGGCCCTGCTGCAGACCAGGTCCGACCCAGGTTTCAGCTCCTCCACCCCGCCATCACCAGCTGGAGGCTGGCTGCTGCTCCTGCACCCTGCCATCAGCTGCTGGAGGCTTCTGTTCCTCCACCCCGCCATCAGCAGCTGGAGGCTGGCTGCTGGAGGCTGGCTGCTGCTCCTCCACCCCGCCATCACCAGCTGGAGGCTGGTTGCAGCTCCTGCACCCCGCCATCAGCTGCTGGAGGCTGCCTGCAGCCCCTGCACCCCGCCATCAGCTGCTGGAGGCTGGCTGCAGCTCCTGCACACCGCCATCAGCTGCTGGAGGCTGCCTGCAGCTCCTGCACCCCGCCATCAGCTGCTGGAGGCTGGCTGCTGCTCCTGCACCCCGCCAGCAGCTGCTGGAGGCTGGCTGCTGCTCCTCCACCCAACCATCAGCTGCTGGACGCTGGCTGCTGCTCCTGCACCCCGCCATCAGCTGCTGGAGGCTGGCTGCTGCTCCTCCACCACCCAACCATCAGCTGCTGGACGCTGGCTGCAGCTCCTCCACCCCGCCATCAGCTGCTGGTGGCTGGCTGCAGCTCCTTCACCCCGCCATCAGCTGCTGGTGGCTGGCTGCAGCTCCTTCACCCCGCCATCACCAGCTGGAGGCTGGCTGCTGCTCCTGCACCCCGCCATCAGCTGCTGGAGGCTGCCTGCAGCTCCTGCGCCCCGCCATCAGCTGCTGGAGGCTGGCTGCTGCTCCTGCACCCTGCCATCAGCTGTTCGAGGCTGGCTGCAGCTCCTCCACCCCACCATCACCAGCTGGAGGCTGGTTGCAGCTCCTGCACCCCGTCATCAGCAGCTGGAGGCTGCCTGCTGCTCCTGCACCCCGCCATCAGCTGCTGGAGGCTGCCTGCAGCTCCTGCACCCCGCCATCATTTGCTGGAGGCTGGCTGCAGCTCCTGCAACCCGCCATCAGCTGCTGGAGGCTGGCTGCTGCTCCTCCACCCCACCATGACCTGCTGGAGGCTGGCTGCAGCTCCTTCACACCGCCATCAGCTGATGGATGCTGGCTGAACGCTGGAGGCTGGCTGCTGCTCCCACACACCGCCATCAGCTCCTGGAGGCTGGCTGGCTGCTGGAGGCTGTCTGCTGCTGCTCCTCCACCCCGCCATCACCAGCTGGAGGCTGGCTGCTGGAGGCTGGCTGCAGCTCCTGCACCCCACCATCAGCTGCTGGAGGCTGGCTTCTGCTCCTCCACCCCGCCATCAGCTGCTGGGGGCTGGCTGCTGGAGGCTGGCTGCAGCTCCTCCACCCCGCCATCACCAGCTGGAGGCTGGTTGCAGCTCCTGCACCCCGCCATCAGCTGCTGGAGGCTGCCTGCTGCTCCTGCACCCCGCCATCAGCTGCTGGAGGCTGCCTGCACCTCCTGCACCCCGCCATCAGCTGCTGGAGGCTGGCTTCTGCTCCTCCACCCCGCCATCAGCTGATGGAGGCTGCCTGCTTCTCCACCCCGCCATCACTAGCTGGAGGCTGGCTGCTGGAGGCTGGCTGCAGCTCCTCCACCCCGCCATCAGCTGCTGGAGGCTGCCTGCAGCTCCTGCACCCCGCCATCACCAGCTGGAGGCTGGCTTCTGCTCCTCCACCCCGCCATCAGCTGATGGAGGCTGCCTGCTTCTCCACCCCGCCATCACTAGCTGGAGGCTGGCTGCTGGAGGCTGGCTGCAGCTCCTCCACCCCGCCATCAGCTGCTGGAGGCTGGCTGCTGCTCCTGCACCCCGCCATCAGCTGCTGGAGGCTGGCTGCTGCTCCTCCACCCAACCATCAGCTGCTGGACGCTGGCTGCAGCTCCTCCACCCCACCATCAGCTGCTGGACGCTGGCTGCAGCTCCTCCACCCCGCCATCAGCTGCTGGAGGCTGCCTGCAGCTCCTGCACCCCGCCATCAGCTGCTGGAGGCTGCCTGCAGCTCCTGCACCCCGCCATCAGCTGCTGGTGGCTGGCTGCAGCTCCTTCACCCCGCCATCACCAGCTGGAGGCTGGCTGCTGCTCCTGCACCCCGCCATCAGCTGCTGGAGGCTGCCTGCAGCTCCTGCGCCCCGCCATCAGCTGCTGGAGGCTGGCTGCTGCTCCTGCACCCTGCCATCAGCTGTTCGAGGCTGGCTGCAGCTCCTCCACCCCACCATCACCAGCTGGAGGCTGGTTGCAGCTCCTGCACCCCGTCATCAGCAGCTGGAGGCTGCCTGCTGCTCCTGCACCCCGCCATCAGCTGCTGGAGGCTGCCTGCAGCTCCTGCACCCCGCCATCATTTGCTGGAGGCTGGCTGCAGCTCCTGCAACCCGCCATCAGCTGCTGGAGGCTGGCTGCTGCTCCTCCACCCCACCATGACCTGCTGGAGGCTGGCTGCAGCTCCTTCACACCGCCATCAGCTGATGGATGCTGGCTGAACGCTGGAGGCTGGCTGCTGCTCCCACACACCGCCATCAGCTCCTGGAGGCTGGCTGGCTGCTGGAGGCTGTCTGCTGCTGCTCCTCCACCCCGCCATCACCAGCTGGAGGCTGGCTGCTGGAGGCTGGCTGCAGCTCCTGCACCCCACCATCAGCTGCTGGAGGCTGGCTTCTGCTCCTCCACCCCGCCATCAGCTGCTGGGGGCTGGCTGCTGGAGGCTGGCTGCAGCTCCTCCACCCCGCCATCACCAGCTGGAGGCTGGTTGCAGCTCCTGCACCCCGCCATCAGCTGCTGGAGGCTGCCTGCTGCTCCTGCACCCCGCCATCAGCTGCTGGAGGCTGCCTGCACCTCCTGCACCCCGCCATCAGCTGCTGGAGGCTGGCTTCTGCTCCTCCACCCCGCCATCAGCTGATGGAGGCTGCCTGCTTCTCCACCCCGCCATCACTAGCTGGAGGCTGGCTGCTGGAGGCTGGCTGCAGCTCCTCCACCCCGCCATCAGCTGCTGGAGGCTGCCTGCAGCTCCTGCACCCCGCCATCACCAGCTGGAGGCTGGCTTCTGCTCCTCCACCCCGCCATCAGCTGATGGAGGCTGCCTGCTTCTCCACCCCGCCATCACTAGCTGGAGGCTGGCTGCTGGAGGCTGGCTGCAGCTCCTCCACCCCGCCATCAGCTGCTGGAGGCTGGCTGCTGCTCCTGCACCCCGCCATCAGCTGCTGGAGGCTGGCTGCTGCTCCTCCACCCAACCATCAGCTGCTGGACGCTGGCTGCAGCTCCTCCACCCCACCATCAGCTGCTGGACGCTGGCTGCAGCTCCTCCACCCCGCCATCAGCTGCTGGAGGCTGCCTGCAGCTCCTGCACCCCGCCATCAGCTGCTGGAGGCTGCCTGCAGCTCCTGCACCCCGCCATCACCAGCTGGAGGCTGGCTTCTGCTCCTCCACCCCGCCATCAGCTGATGGAGGCTGCCTGCTTCTCCACCCCGCCATCACTAGCTGGAGGCTGGCTGCTGGAGGCTGGCTGCTGCTCCTCCACCCAACCATCAGCTGCTGGACGCTGGCTGCAGCTCCTCCACCCCACCATCAGCTGCTGGACGCTGGCTGCAGCTCCTGCACCCCGCCATCAGCTGCTGGAGGCTGGCTTCTGCTCCTCCACCCCGCCATCAGCTGCTGGAGGCTGCCTGCTGCTCCTGCACCCCGCCATCAGCTGCTGGAGGCTGGCTGCTGCTCCTGCACCCCGCCATCAGCTGCTGGAGGCTGGCTGCTGGAGGCTGGCTGCAGCTCCTCCACCCCACCATCAGCTGCTGGACGCTGGCTGCAGCTCCTCCACCCCACCATCAGCTGCTGGACGCTGGCTGCAGCTCCTGCACCCCGCCATCAGCTGCTGGAGGCTGGCTTCTGCTCCTCCACCCCGCCATCAGCTGACGGAGGCTGCCTGCTTCTCCACCCCGCCATCACTAGCTGGAGGCTGGCTGCTGGAGGCTGGCTGCAGCTCCTCCACCCCACCATCAGCTGCTGGACGCTGGCTGCAGCTCCTGCACCCCGCCATCAGCTGCTGGAGGCTGGCTTCTGCTCCTCCACCCCGCCATCAGCTGACGGAGGCTGCCTGCTTCTCCACCCCGCCATCACTAGCTGGAGGCTGGCTGCTGGAGGCTGGCTGCAGCTCCTCCACCCCGCCATCAGCTGCTGGAGGCTGGCTGCTGCTCCTGCACCCCGCCATCAGCTGCTGGACGCTGGCTGCAGCTCCTCCACCCCGCCATCACCAGCTGGAGGCTGCCTGCTGCTCTTCCACCCCGCCATCAGCTGATGGACGCTGGCTGCAGCTCCTCCACCCCGCCATCAGCTGCTGGAGGCTGGCTGGCCGCTGGAGGCTGGCTGCTGCTCCCACACACCGCCATCAGCTGCTGGAGGCTGGCTGGCTGCTGGAGGCTGGCTGCTGCTGCTCCTCCTCCCCGCCATCACCAGCTGGAGGCTGGCTGCTGCTCCTACACCCCGCCATCAGCTGATGGAGGCTGCCTGCTCCTCCGCCCCGCCATCACCAGCTGGAGGCTGGCTGCTGGAGGCTGGCTGCAGCTCCTTCACCCCGCCATCACCAGCTGGAGGCTGGCTTCTGCTCCTGCACCCCGCCATCAGCTGCTGGAGGCTGGCTTCTGCTCCTCCACCCCGCCACCAGCTGCTGGAGGCTGGCTGCTGCTCCTGCACCCCGCCAGCAGCTGCTGGAGGCTGGCTGCTGCTCCTCCACCACCCAACCATCAGCTGCTGGACGCTGGCTGCAGCTCCTCCACCCCGCCATCAGCTGCTGGTGGCTGGCTGCTGCTCCTGCACCCCGCCATCAGCTGCTGGTGGCTGGCTGCAGCTCCTTCACCCCGCCATCACCAGCTGGAGGCTGGCTGCTGCTCCTGCACCCCGCCATCAGCTGCTGGAGGCTGGCTGCAGCTCCTCCACCCCACCATCAGCCGTTGGAGGCTGGCTGCTGCTCCTCCACCCTGACATCACCAGCTGGAGGCTTCTGTTCCTCCACCCCACCATCAGCAGCT
>NW_027223082.1:159971-172471 GCF_043380555.1 Nothobranchius furzeri
GGGGCGCAGGCACTTTTCGTTTACTTACCATAAGGCGGATCTCCTCAAGCCTTAAGCAACTAGCGCAGGCTCTCGGCAGCACTTTGAAAATTTTTCAGCCGAAATCTCGAACGTCTGGTAATCCCAAGGGGGGACTTTGAAATTTTTTCTGCACTCATGGTCATCCGACAGAGGGACTTTGAAAATTTTCCTGCACTCATGGTCATCCTACGAGGACACTTTGAAAATAAACACGACACTCTGGTCATCCTGTGGAGAGAGGACAAGAGGGTGGATCACGGTGGGACTGCCGTGACCCTAAGCTACTATTGAGGCATCAACCTGGGATGAGCTGGGGTCTGACATCCCCCTGTTGCCATGGAGGTCTAAAGGATGACCATTAGTTGTGGTTCTCGCCCCGGGACTTGGGTCAGAGTACAGCCGAAGTGGAGCACTTGTGTCGGACTAGGGAGGCTGTGCCGTGCCCCCTGGAGGTCTAAAGGATGACCAGTAGTTGTGGTTCTCGCCCCGGGACTTGGGTCAGAGTATAGCCCAAGTGGAGCACTTGTGTCGGCCTAGGGAGGCTGTGCCGGGCCCCCTGGAGGTCTAAAGGATGACCATGAGGTCAAAAGGATGACCAGTAGTTGTGGTTCTCGCCCCGGGACTTGGGTCAGAGTATAGCCCAAGTGGAGCACTTGTGTCGGACTAGGGAGGCTGTGCCGTGCCCCCTGGAGGTCTAAAGGATGACCAGTAGTTGTGGTTCTCGCCCCGGGACTTGGGTCAGAGTATAGCCCAAGTGGAGCACTTGTGTCGGACTAGGGAGGCTGTGCCGTGCCCCCTGGAGGTCTAAAGGATGACCAGTAGTTGTGGTTCTCGCCCCGGGACTTGGGTCATAGTATAGCCCAAGTGGAGCACTTGGGTCGGACTAGGGAGGCTGTGTCGTGCCCCCTGGAGGTCTAAAGGATGACCAGTAGTTGTGGTTCTCGCCCCGGGACTTGGGTCAGAGAATAGCCCAAGTGGGACACTTGTGTCGGACTAGGGAGGCTCTGCCGTGCCCCCTGGAGGTCTAAAGGATGACCAGTAGTTGTGGTTCTCGCCCCGGGACTTGGGTCAGAGTATAGCCCAAGTGGAGCACTTGTGTCGGACTAGGGAGGCTGTGCCGTGCCCCCTGGAGGTCTAAAGGATGACCATTAGTTGTGGTTCTCGCCCCGGGACTTGGGTCAGAGTACAGCCCAAGTGGAGCACTTGCGTCGGACTAGGGAGGCTGTGCCGGGCCCCCTGGAGGTCTAAAGGATGACCAGTAGTTGTGGTTCTCGCCCCGGGCCGTGGGTCTGAGTATGGCCCAAGTGGGACACTTGTGTCGGACTAGGGAGGCTCTGCCGTGCCCCCTTGAGGTCTAAAGGATGACCAGTAGTTGTGGTTCTCGCCCCGGGACTTGGGTCATAGTATAGCCCAAGTGGGACACTTGTGTCGGACTAGGGAGGCTCTGCCGTGCCCCCTTGAGGTCTAAAGGATGACCATGAGGTCAAAAGGATGACCAGTAGTTGTGGTTCTCGCCCCGGGACTTGGGTCAGAGTATGGCCCAAGTGGTGCACTTGTGTCGGTCTAGGGAGGCTGTGCCGGTCCCCCTGGAGGTCTAAAGGATGACCAGTAGTTGTGGTTCTCGCCCCGGGACTTGGGTCAGAGTATAGCCCAAGTGGAGCACTTGTGTCGGACTAGGGAGGCTGTGCCGGGCCCCCTGGAGGTCTAAAGGATGACCAGTAGTTGTGGTTCTCACCCCGGGTCGTGGGTCCGAGTCTGGCCCGAGTAGAGCACTTTGGTCGGCTACCGGGGGGTGTGCCGTGCCCCCTGGAGGTCTAAAGGATGACCAGTAGTTGTGGTTCTCGCCCCGGGACTTGGGTCAGAGTATAGCCCAAGTGGAGCACTTGTGTCGGCCTAGGGAGGCTGTGCCGGGCCCCCTGGAGATCTAAAGGATGACCATGAGGTCAAAAGGATGACCAGTAGTTGTGGTTCTCGCCCCGGGACTTGGGTCAGAGTATAGCCCAAGTGGAGCACTTGTGTCGGCCTAGGGAGGCTGTGCCGGGCCCCCTGGAGGTCTAAAGGATGACCAGTAGTTGTGGTTCTCGCACCGGGACTTGGGTCAGAGTACAGCCCAAGTGGAGCACTTGTGTCGGTCTAGGGAGGCTGTGCCGGGCCCCCTGGAGGTCTAAAGGATGACCATGAGGTCAAAAGGATGACCAGTAGTTGTGGTTCTCGCCCCGGGACTTGGGTCAGAGTATAGCCCAAGTGGAGCACTTGTGTCGGACTAGGGAGGCTGTGCCGTGCCCCCTGGAGGTCTAAAGGATGACCAGTAGTTGTGGTTCTCGCCCCGGGACTTGGGTCAGAGTATAGCCCAAGTGGAGCACTTGTGTCGGCCTAGGGAGGCTGTGCCGGGCCCCCTGGAGGTCTAAAGGATGACCATGAGGTCAAAAGGATGACCAGTAGTTGTGGTTCTCGCCCCGGGACTTGGGTCAGAGTATAGCCCAAGTGGAGCACTTGTGTCGGACTAGGGAGGCTGTGCCGTGCCCCCTGGAGGTCTAAAGGATGACCAGTAGTTGTGGTTCTCGCCCCGGGACTTGGGTCAGAGTATAGCCCAAGTGGAGCACTTGTGTCGGACTAGGGAGGCTGTGCCGTGCCCCCTGGAGGTCTAAAGGATGACCAGTAGTTGTGGTTCTCGCCCCGGGACTTGGGTCATAGTATAGCCCAAGTGGAGCACTTGGGTCGGACTAGGGAGGCTGTGTCGTGCCCCCTGGAGGTCTAAAGGATGACCAGTAGTTGTGGTTCTCGCCCCGGGACTTGGGTCAGAGAATAGCCCAAGTGGGACACTTGTGTCGGACTAGGGAGGCTCTGCCGTGCCCCCTGGAGGTCTAAAGGATGACCAGTAGTTGTGGTTCTCGCCCCGGGACTTGGGTCAGAGTATAGCCCAAGTGGAGCACTTGTGTCGGACTAGGGAGGCTGTGCCGTGCCCCCTGGAGGTCTAAAGGATGACCATTAGTTGTGGTTCTCGCCCCGGGACTTGGGTCAGAGTACAGCCCAAGTGGAGCACTTGCGTCGGACTAGGGAGGCTGTGCCGGGCCCCCTGGAGGTCTAAAGGATGACCAGTAGTTGTGGTTCTCGCCCCGGGCCGTGGGTCTGAGTATGGCCCAAGTGGGACACTTGTGTCGGACTAGGGAGGCTCTGCCGTGCCCCCTTGAGGTCTAAAGGATGACCAGTAGTTGTGGTTCTCGCCCCGGGACTTGGGTCATAGTATAGCCCAAGTGGGACACTTGTGTCGGACTAGGGAGGCTCTGCCGTGCCCCCTTGAGGTCTAAAGGATGACCATGAGGTCAAAAGGATGACCAGTAGTTGTGGTTCTCGCCCCGGGACTTGGGTCAGAGTATGGCCCAAGTGGTGCACTTGTGTCGGTCTAGGGAGGCTGTGCCGGTCCCCCTGGAGGTCTAAAGGATGACCAGTAGTTGTGGTTCTCGCCCCGGGACTTGGGTCAGAGTATAGCCCAAGTGGAGCACTTGTGTCGGACTAGGGAGGCTGTGCCGGGCCCCCTGGAGGTCTAAAGGATGACCAGTAGTTGTGGTTCTCACCCCGGGTCGTGGGTCCGAGTCTGGCCCGAGTAGAGCACTTTGGTCGGCTACCGGGGGGTGTGCCGTGCCCCCTGGAGGTCTAAAGGATGACCAGTAGTTGTGGTTCTCGCCCCGGGACTTGGGTCAGAGTATAGCCCAAGTGGAGCACTTGTGTCGGCCTAGGGAGGCTGTGCCGGGCCCCCTGGAGATCTAAAGGATGACCATGAGGTCAAAAGGATGACCAGTAGTTGTGGTTCTCGCCCCGGGACTTGGGTCAGAGTATAGCCCAAGTGGAGCACTTGTGTCGGCCTAGGGAGGCTGTGCCGGGCCCCCTGGAGGTCTAAAGGATGACCAGTAGTTGTGGTTCTCGCACCGGGACTTGGGTCAGAGTACAGCCCAAGTGGAGCACTTGTGTCGGTCTAGGGAGGCTGTGCCGGGCCCCCTGGAGGTCTAAAGGATGACCAGTAGTTGTGGTTCTCGCCCCGGGCCGTGGGTCTGAGTATGGCCCAAGTGGGGCACTTGCGTCGGACTGGGGAGGCTCTGCCGCGCCCCCTGGAGGTCAAAAGGATGACCAGTAGTTGTGGTTCTCACCCCGGGTCGTGGGTCCGAGTCTGGCCCGAGTAGAGCACTTTGGTCGGCTACCGGGGGGTGTGCCGTGCCCCCTGGAGCCATGGGAGTGAGCTCCAGCAGACTGGTATTTTTCGGAGAACCAGGCCCACACTCCTCAGACTTTGTGCCCAGGGACAGGCCACCAAAATCGGCCGCGGCTCGTGCACTTTGCCCCTGCGTTTCTCCCAGAACCAGAGCCGGAAAAATCCCAAAATTGATGCCCAGAGATAGTCGACTCTGCCTGGAATAGATTGCCACCCAAACCCGCCAACTCACGCTGGTTTTCCGATGGCCTCACCTACTAACCCGAGCATGGTCATCGCTCGCACCTTCCAAAACCTCCAGGGGCGCAGGCACTTTTCATTTACTGGCCATAAGGCCGACCGCCTTAAGCGTTAAGCGATAAGCGAAAGGCTTAGTTTGGACTTAGTTTTTGGAGCGACGAGGTCGCCGTTTTGTCAATTCTGAACCGATTTTCACGCGGTTTTCGACTGCCTGCGCCTGGGGAGCCGCCCAGAAGCCCCAGGCAGTGTTCTGGGTGGACTTCCGGACCGGTCCGGACCCGGTACCGGCCGGGGGAACCGCACCACGCCTCTCGGGCGTTTCTACACCGATTTTCGCGGGGTTTTCGACTGCATAGACGGGGCCACCTGCTGCAGGGCCCGAGGGAGGGCCTTACTGAGCTGGGTCCGACGCAGGGCCCGGTTCCTGGAGCCCGCTGGGGGGGGGGGGGGGTTCTCTAAGGCTCACGGCGGGCTGCTGAGGGGCCGGATCGGATGCAGACAGGCGCTCCTCTGCCCAGGTCTTTGCTCCCCTGCCCCACTAGGAATGGAAGACACACTGCCAACAGCTTCTGGAGGGTGATGGGCCCTGCTGCAGACCAGGTCCGACCCAGGTTTCAGCTATCCCACCCCGCAGGGACTTAAAGACACACTGCCATCAGCTTCTGGAGGCTGCTGAGCTCTACTATAGAGCAGGTCCGACCCAGGTTTCAGCTCCTGCAGCCCACTAGGACTTAAACACACACTGCCATCAGCGTCTGGATGGTGATGGGCCCTGCTGCAGACCAGGTCCGACCCAGGTTTCAGCTATCCCACCCCGCAGGGACTTAAAGACACACTGCCATCAGCTTCTGGAGGCTGCTGAGCTCTACTATAGAGCAGGTCCGACCCAGGTTTCAGCTCCTGCAGCCCACTAGGACTTAAACACACACTGCCATCAGCGTCTGGATGGTGATGGGCCCTGCTGCAGACCAGGTCCGACCCAGGTATCAGCTCCTGCACCCCGCAGGGAATTGAAGACACACTGCCATCAGCTTCTGGAGGCTGCTGAGCTCTGCTATAGACCAGGTCCGACCCAGGTTTCAGCTCCTGCACCCCGCAGGGAACTAAACACACACTGCCATCTGCAACTGGAGGCTGCTGAGCCCTGCTGCAGACCAGGTCCGACCCAGGTTATGGCTCTCCCACCCCCCTGGGACTTAAACACACACAGCCATCAGCTTCTGGATGGTGATGGGCCCTGCTGCAGACCAGGTCCGACCCAGGTTTCAGCTCCTCAACCCCGCAGGGACTTAAACCCACACCGCCATCAGCTTCTGGAGGGTGATGGGCCCTGCTGCGGGCCAGGTCCGACCCAGGTTTCAGCTCTCCCACCCCGCAGGGACTTAAACACACACAGCCATCAGCTTCTGGGGGCTGCTGAGCCCTGCTGCAGACCAGGTCCGACCCAGGTTTCAGCTCTCCCACCCCGCAGGGTCTTTAACACACACACTGCCATCAGCTGCTGGAGGCTGCTGAGCTCCGCTATAGACCAGGTCCGACCCAGGTTTCTGCTCCTGCACCCCGCAGGGAATGAAAGACACACTGCCATCAGCTTCTGGAGGCTGCTGAGCCCTGCTGCAGACCAGGTCCGACCCAGGTATCGGCTCTCCAACCAGGCAGAGACTTAAACACACACACACACACACACACTGCCATCAGCTTCTGGGGGCTGCTGAGCTCTGCTGTAGACCGGGTCCGACCCAGGTTTCTGCTCCTCCACCCCGCAGGGACTTAAACACACACTGCCACCAGCTTCTGGAGGGTGATGGGCCCTGCTTTAGACCAGGTCTGACCCGGGATATAGCTCTCCCACCCCGCAGGGACTTAAACACTCACTGCCATCAGCTGCTGGAGGCTGCCGAGCTCTGCTGCAGACCAGGTCCCACCCAGGTTTCTGCTCCTGCACCCCGCAGGGACTTAAACACACACTGCCACCAGCTTCTGGAGGGTGATGGGCCCTGCTGTGGACCAGGTCCGACCCGGATATCAGCTCTCCCACCAGGCAGGGACTTAAACACACACTGCAATCAGCTGCTGGAGGCTGCTGAGCTCTACTATAGACCAGGTCCGACCCAGGTTTCAGCTCTCCCACCAGGCAGTGACTTAAAGACACACTGCCATCAGCTGCTGGAGGCTGCTGAGCTCTTCTATAGACCAGGTCCGACCCAGGTTTCAGCTCTCACACCAGGCAGGGACTTAAACACACACTGCCATCAGCTGCTGGAGGCTGCTGAGCTCTGCTATAGACCAGGTCCGACCCAGGTTTCAGCTCTCCCACCAGGCAGGGACTTAAAGACACACTGCCATCAGCTGCTGGAGGCTGCCGAGCCCTGCTGCAGACCATGTCCGACCCAGGTTTCAGCTCTCCCACCAGGCAGGGACTTAGAGGCACGCTGCCATCAGCTTCTGGAGGCTGCTGAGCTCTGCCATAGACCAGGTCCGACCGAGGTTTCAGCTCTCCCACCCCGCAGGGACTTAAACACACACTGCCATCAGCTGCTGGAGGCTGCTGAGCTCTGCTATAGACCAGGTCCGACCCGGGATATAGCTCTCCCACCCCGCAGGGACTTAAACACACACTGCCATCAGCTGCTGGAGGCTGCTGAGCTCTTCTATAGACCAGGTCCGACCCAGGTTTCAGCTCTCCCACCCCGCAGGGACTTGAACACACACTGCCATCAGCTTCTGGAGGCTGCTGAGCTCTGCTATAGACCAGGTCCGACCCAGGTTTCTGCTCCTCCACCCCGCAGGGAATTAAAGACACACTGCCATCAGCTTCTGGATGGTGATGGGCCCTGCTGCAGACCAAGTCCGACCCGGGTTACAGCTCTCCCACCAGGCAGGGAATTAAACACACACTGCCATCAGCTGCTGGAGGCTGCTGAGCTCCGCTATAGACCAGGTCCGACCCGGGTTCCTGCTCCTGCACCCCGCAGGGACCAAAACACACACACTGCCATCAGCTTCTGGAGGCTGCTGAGCTCTTCTATAGACCAGGTCCGACCCAGGTTTCAGCTCTCCCACCAGGCAGGGACTTAAACACACACTGCCATCACCTTCTGCTGGCTGCTGAGCTCTGCTGCAGACCAGGTCCGACCCAGGTTTCAGCTCCTGCACCCCGCAGGGAACTAAACACACACTGCCGTCACCTTCTGCTGGCTGCTGAGCCCTGCTGCAGACCAGGTCCGACCCAGGTTTCAGCTCCTGCACCCCGCAGTGGATTAAAGACACACTGCCATCAGGTTCTGGAGGCTGCTGAGCTCTGCTGCAGACCAGGTCCGACCCAGGTTATGGCTCTCCCACCCCGCAGGGACTTAAACACACACCGCCGTCAGCTTCTGGATGGTGATGGGCCCTGCTGCAGACCAGGTCCGACCCACGTTTCAGCTCTCCCACCCCGCAGGGGATGAAACACACACTGCCATCAGCTTCTGGAGGCTGCTGAGCTCTGCTAAAGACCAGGTCCGACCCAGCTTTCAGCTCTCCCACCAGGCAGGGAGTTAAAGACACACTGTCATCGGCTTCTGGAGGGTGCTGAGCCCTGCTGCACACCAAGTCTGACCCAGGTTTCAGCTCATCCACCCCGCAGGGACCTAAACACACACTGCCATCAGCTTCTGAGTGGTAATGGGCCCTGCTGCAGACCAGGTCCGACCCAGGTTTCAGCTCCTCCACCCCGCCATCACCAGCTGGAGGCTGGCTGCTGCTCCTGCACCCTGCCATCAGCTGCTGGAGGCTTCTGTTCCTCCACCCCGCCATCAGCAGCTGGAGGCTGGCTGCTGGAGGCTGGCTGCTGCTCCTCCACCCCGCCATCACCAGCTGGAGGCTGGTTGCAGCTCCTGCACCCCGCCATCAGCTGCTGGAGGCTGCCTGCAGCCCCTGCACCCCGCCATCAGCTGCTGGAGGCTGGCTGCAGCTCCTGCACACCGCCATCAGCTGCTGGAGGCTGCCTGCAGCTCCTGCACCCCGCCATCAGCTGCTGGAGGCTGGCTGCTGCTCCTGCACCCCGCCAGCAGCTGCTGGAGGCTGGCTGCTGCTCCTCCACCCAACCATCAGCTGCTGGACGCTGGCTGCTGCTCCTGCACCCCGCCATCAGCTGCTGGAGGCTGGCTGCTGCTCCTCCACCACCCAACCATCAGCTGCTGGACGCTGGCTGCAGCTCCTCCACCCCGCCATCAGCTGCTGGTGGCTGGCTGCAGCTCCTTCACCCCGCCATCAGCTGCTGGTGGCTGGCTGCAGCTCCTTCACCCCGCCATCACCAGCTGGAGGCTGGCTGCTGCTCCTGCACCCCGCCATCAGCTGCTGGAGGCTGCCTGCAGCTCCTGCGCCCCGCCATCAGCTGCTGGAGGCTGGCTGCTGCTCCTGCACCCTGCCATCAGCTGTTCGAGGCTGGCTGCAGCTCCTCCACCCCACCATCACCAGCTGGAGGCTGGTTGCAGCTCCTGCACCCCGTCATCAGCAGCTGGAGGCTGCCTGCTGCTCCTGCACCCCGCCATCAGCTGCTGGAGGCTGCCTGCAGCTCCTGCACCCCGCCATCATTTGCTGGAGGCTGGCTGCAGCTCCTGCAACCCGCCATCAGCTGCTGGAGGCTGGCTGCTGCTCCTCCACCCCACCATGACCTGCTGGAGGCTGGCTGCAGCTCCTTCACACCGCCATCAGCTGATGGATGCTGGCTGAACGCTGGAGGCTGGCTGCTGCTCCCACACACCGCCATCAGCTCCTGGAGGCTGGCTGGCTGCTGGAGGCTGTCTGCTGCTGCTCCTCCACCCCGCCATCACCAGCTGGAGGCTGGCTGCTGGAGGCTGGCTGCAGCTCCTGCACCCCACCATCAGCTGCTGGAGGCTGGCTTCTGCTCCTCCACCCCGCCATCAGCTGCTGGGGGCTGGCTGCTGGAGGCTGGCTGCAGCTCCTCCACCCCGCCATCACCAGCTGGAGGCTGGTTGCAGCTCCTGCACCCCGCCATCAGCTGCTGGAGGCTGCCTGCTGCTCCTGCACCCCGCCATCAGCTGCTGGAGGCTGCCTGCACCTCCTGCACCCCGCCATCAGCTGCTGGAGGCTGGCTTCTGCTCCTCCACCCCGCCATCAGCTGATGGAGGCTGCCTGCTTCTCCACCCCGCCATCACTAGCTGGAGGCTGGCTGCTGGAGGCTGGCTGCAGCTCCTCCACCCCGCCATCAGCTGCTGGAGGCTGCCTGCAGCTCCTGCACCCCGCCATCACCAGCTGGAGGCTGGCTTCTGCTCCTCCACCCCGCCATCAGCTGATGGAGGCTGCCTGCTTCTCCACCCCGCCATCACTAGCTGGAGGCTGGCTGCTGGAGGCTGGCTGCAGCTCCTCCACCCCGCCATCAGCTGCTGGAGGCTGGCTGCTGCTCCTGCACCCCGCCATCAGCTGCTGGAGGCTGGCTGCTGCTCCTCCACCCAACCATCAGCTGCTGGACGCTGGCTGCAGCTCCTCCACCCCACCATCAGCTGCTGGACGCTGGCTGCAGCTCCTCCACCCCGCCATCAGCTGCTGGAGGCTGCCTGCAGCTCCTGCACCCCGCCATCAGCTGCTGGAGGCTGCCTGCAGCTCCTGCACCCCGCCATCAGCTGCTGGTGGCTGGCTGCAGCTCCTTCACCCCGCCATCACCAGCTGGAGGCTGGCTGCTGCTCCTGCACCCCGCCATCAGCTGCTGGAGGCTGCCTGCAGCTCCTGCGCCCCGCCATCAGCTGCTGGAGGCTGGCTGCTGCTCCTGCACCCTGCCATCAGCTGTTCGAGGCTGGCTGCAGCTCCTCCACCCCACCATCACCAGCTGGAGGCTGGTTGCAGCTCCTGCACCCCGTCATCAGCAGCTGGAGGCTGCCTGCTGCTCCTGCACCCCGCCATCAGCTGCTGGAGGCTGCCTGCAGCTCCTGCACCCCGCCATCATTTGCTGGAGGCTGGCTGCAGCTCCTGCAACCCGCCATCAGCTGCTGGAGGCTGGCTGCTGCTCCTCCACCCCACCATGACCTGCTGGAGGCTGGCTGCAGCTCCTTCACACCGCCATCAGCTGATGGATGCTGGCTGAACGCTGGAGGCTGGCTGCTGCTCCCACACACCGCCATCAGCTCCTGGAGGCTGGCTGGCTGCTGGAGGCTGTCTGCTGCTGCTCCTCCACCCCGCCATCACCAGCTGGAGGCTGGCTGCTGGAGGCTGGCTGCAGCTCCTGCACCCCACCATCAGCTGCTGGAGGCTGGCTTCTGCTCCTCCACCCCGCCATCAGCTGCTGGGGGCTGGCTGCTGGAGGCTGGCTGCAGCTCCTCCACCCCGCCATCACCAGCTGGAGGCTGGTTGCAGCTCCTGCACCCCGCCATCAGCTGCTGGAGGCTGCCTGCTGCTCCTGCACCCCGCCATCAGCTGCTGGAGGCTGCCTGCACCTCCTGCACCCCGCCATCAGCTGCTGGAGGCTGGCTTCTGCTCCTCCACCCCGCCATCAGCTGATGGAGGCTGCCTGCTTCTCCACCCCGCCATCACTAGCTGGAGGCTGGCTGCTGGAGGCTGGCTGCAGCTCCTCCACCCCGCCATCAGCTGCTGGAGGCTGCCTGCAGCTCCTGCACCCCGCCATCACCAGCTGGAGGCTGGCTTCTGCTCCTCCACCCCGCCATCAGCTGATGGAGGCTGCCTGCTTCTCCACCCCGCCATCACTAGCTGGAGGCTGGCTGCTGGAGGCTGGCTGCAGCTCCTCCACCCCGCCATCAGCTGCTGGAGGCTGGCTGCTGCTCCTGCACCCCGCCATCAGCTGCTGGAGGCTGGCTGCTGCTCCTCCACCCAACCATCAGCTGCTGGACGCTGGCTGCAGCTCCTCCACCCCACCATCAGCTGCTGGACGCTGGCTGCAGCTCCTCCACCCCGCCATCAGCTGCTGGAGGCTGCCTGCAGCTCCTGCACCCCGCCATCAGCTGCTGGAGGCTGCCTGCAGCTCCTGCACCCCGCCATCACCAGCTGGAGGCTGGCTTCTGCTCCTCCACCCCGCCATCAGCTGATGGAGGCTGCCTGCTTCTCCACCCCGCCATCACTAGCTGGAGGCTGGCTGCTGGAGGCTGGCTGCTGCTCCTCCACCCAACCATCAGCTGCTGGACGCTGGCTGCAGCTCCTCCACCCCACCATCAGCTGCTGGACGCTGGCTGCAGCTCCTGCACCCCGCCATCAGCTGCTGGAGGCTGGCTTCTGCTCCTCCACCCCGCCATCAGCTGCTGGAGGCTGCCTGCTGCTCCTGCACCCCGCCATCAGCTGCTGGAGGCTGGCTGCTGCTCCTGCACCCCGCCATCAGCTGCTGGAGGCTGGCTGCTGGAGGCTGGCTGCAGCTCCTCCACCCCACCATCAGCTGCTGGACGCTGGCTGCAGCTCCTCCACCCCACCATCAGCTGCTGGACGCTGGCTGCAGCTCCTGCACCCCGCCATCAGCTGCTGGAGGCTGGCTTCTGCTCCTCCACCCCGCCATCAGCTGACGGAGGCTGCCTGCTTCTCCACCCCGCCATCACTAGCTGGAGGCTGGCTGCTGGAGGCTGGCTGCAGCTCCTCCACCCCACCATCAGCTGCTGGACGCTGGCTGCAGCTCCTGCACCCCGCCATCAGCTGCTGGAGGCTGGCTTCTGCTCCTCCACCCCGCCATCAGCTGACGGAGGCTGCCTGCTTCTCCACCCCGCCATCACTAGCTGGAGGCTGGCTGCTGGAGGCTGGCTGCAGCTCCTCCACCCCGCCATCAGCTGCTGGAGGCTGGCTGCTGCTCCTGCACCCCGCCATCAGCTGCTGGACGCTGGCTGCAGCTCCTCCACCCCGCCATCACCAGCTGGAGGCTGCCTGCTGCTCTTCCACCCCGCCATCAGCTGATGGACGCTGGCTGCAGCTCCTCCACCCCGCCATCAGCTGCTGGAGGCTGGCTGGCCGCTGGAGGCTGGCTGCTGCTCCCACACACCGCCATCAGCTGCTGGAGGCTGGCTGGCTGCTGGAGGCTGGCTGCTGCTGCTCCTCCTCC